>NW_008587506.1:210750-252594 GCF_000691845.1 Merops nubicus
CTCACTCCTTCAAGAACCGTGCTCGTGGTGATTAGGACCAGACCTTGATATAGATGATGTTGCCTAGAGGAAGTCTTGGGCCATGTGGCCACCAGGATGAGTATTCACTGTCATGCAGTGCCTGCTAGTATAATTGAGGCTGCTTGACAAAAAAAAAAAAAAAGATATGGAGGGCCAGCAGTGTAATCTTATGTTTACTTTCTGGCTTAATGAAAAATATCAAGTGAACAGTACAGAAAAATACCTGAAGAATAAATGCTTTTTGTGTTCTTTCACAGGAGTTACTTCCTTACCCTACCTTGAGCAGTTAATGTAGGTAAATTCATATCCTGATCCAAAGAAAAGATACTCCTTTTTTTTCCCCCATCAGGCTAAATTTCACTTATAATTGGACTATTTCTAGGTCCAGTTCAAACTGATTGGAAGGAATTGTTGTTCTGAAGGAGCTGATTTTCTTTTGAACACAGTCTGGACAACCCTCAGTCCAGGGAACTGGGCTGCAAGGTCTGGGTCTGCCCTTCCCCTTGGGCTGGATTGAAGCCCTGTGTGGAGGCAGGCAAAGCATCTCCTCTTCTCACTCCATGCTTCATCAGACCACTTGCCAGATCTCATTAGCCATCTGCCCCAGAAGAGCCATGTCAGGGACACTGCTCAAGTCATGATGGTAGGGCATATCTGAGAGATGGGACTTTGACTGGAGGTGGGAGCAGGAGAGAAAAGGAGTTTTCTTGCTGATTGACTTGAACATCCCCATGGGCTTGTAAAGCCCAAAGCCTGGTTGCTGTCCGTCTGCGTTACACAGAACATGCCCAAGGCTGCTGAGGCAACTTGTGTGAGCAGCTCTTGCCCAGCATGAGGGGCGGGCTGCGGATCCAGGCCTTCTGTTTGGGCAAACCCCAACAACGTTGCTGAATTAAAGACATAATTGAAGTTTTGGCAAAATTGCAACACAGCTGCCCAAGGTCATCTCCAGTGAAAGTAGCCGAGGAGGTTTACACAGAAGATGTTAATTGGATTTTCGTTTTCTCTTTGGAAAGGTTTAGAGCTATAGGATCTCCCCATGCTACAAGCTGCATGAATATGTCCAATGATATTGTGAGCTGATTATTGTTCATTCTTAACGGCTTTCCATCTCCGTAACAACGGTATTAGCATTAATATTGTGCCCAGGGCCCTGAATATGGATACTAATGGAACTCAATCAGCTCTTAAAGAACAAAAGATCCCTTTTACATGGCACCCTGTGACAGACAGAGGATTGGATTAGCAACTTGTCAATCCTCTGGTTTGCAGCTCTTTTTTGATGCACTCTTGAATGCTTAGACAGTAGGTAGAATTACATTATCTGAAAAATTCATACAAAACACTATTCCCTCCTGACCTGATTATTCTAGATTATTTAACTAAGTAGCCAGCATACCCCCTAATTTAAGTGCTGAATTTCTACAACATAAAACACTATCTTTCCTCATAAAGAAGCCCACAAAAGAGCAAGCTCAATTGCCAATTATGCCTCTTCCATGAAATCTCTTCTATCCCCTTCAGGATAGGTTTGGGTAAAAATATAATTGCAGTGGATAAGGAAGCTTAAGAAAAGATGTAAATGAAAAATGTTATGTGTTGGCATCTGATTGATCCATTTGAAGGGGAGAGAGGGAGAATTTGATGAGATGGTAAGGAGCTCATAGTTTGTTTCGAAGGAACCCGGCATTTTTAACCTGTGCAGGGTGCTGAGCTATAATTAAGAACGGCAAGTCAGTGAAAAATCTATTTAAACTCCTGACAGCTTCTCTAGATTAGCATTTTTGACATGTACATTCACTCTGGCAAATCACTAATGTGATTTTTTTTTTTTTCAAAATTATATTTTTATTAGCTTTCTGCATATAATAACAAAGTAAAAATGATGTTACAGCCTGGACAGGTCTTTAGCTCCAAAGCTCAGTACTTACCATGTGCTTAATTAGCTGCCTGATTATTGTTTTATTCTGAATGAAGTTTTGTAAATGTGTTTTCACCCGTAAAGCATCTTTAAAGTGAAAGCAACTGTTTGATTCTGTTAGTTGGTGAAAACTCTAGCAAACCCTGGATAACAAAGCACTGTGATTAATTGATGTCAAGATACTCATCTCTGCTTTGTTGTTTTGTTTTGTTTTCCTGAGGCAGTTGAAGTACTGAATAACAAAACAAATATTTGGGTGAACTTTGAGTTATATAAGTTTTTCCCATTAATGATTATTCTGCAAGGGAAGAACATGGCCCAGGCCCTGTAACTTGGGTATAGGTATAATACTTTAAAACACATCAACAATCTTCCTCGAACTGTGAAGAGCTTGCAGTAACATTTAAGTCAGATGCACCGTGAATGTGTTGGTTTTAATTTGATAGCAGAGAAATACCATCATTAATTAGAATGTTTTCAGATTAGTGTTTGTCTTGCATAATTCAACATTTGCCAAAGTTCAGGAAAGATATGCACTAAATAGAAATTATTACTTAGATAATGCTGCTACATTTCCTCTCCTTATTTTTAATATGGCTTTTTAATTTGGGTAATGAGTATATATCACTAATCATTTTGAAAGCCTATTACCAACACCAACCAATCCGTCAACTTGAGTTAATAATTTACTTTATTATAAAAATTGGAACTGGACACAGCTGTGGAGGACTGAAGGAAAGGAAAAAAAATTCCTCCTTAGCAGATAGCCTATTTTCCTCTGTGCACAAAATGCCCCTTGTTCTGCTGGGACTTGTTTTCCCACTGCTGGAACTCCATTGGTAGCCATTAAGCTCCTGTTTGAGACACATTCCACTGCAGGGCATTTGGAAATTAAATGCTCAAGGAATTAGAAGAAGACGATCTTCTCCCATACTTAATTTTCCTGTGTATTATTAGTAGCTGCCTCTGCACTGCTAATGCCCTTCTCCCACTGTGTAGGCATGAGCTGGCAAGGTCATTTATTTTTGAACGTGTTTACTGGAAAAACACAGTGGCATCTGAATGATTGTTTTGGGAAAAATAAAAATCTTTGGATGAGTCATAAGTGAAGAAAAAAAAAGGTCATTTGAGAAGATTTCAGTAAGAGAAGAAATTGATAAAGAATATGGAAATGTGTTCTAATTAGAATGAAAAGTTTGAAGACTGCACCCTGTAGTGAAATTAGTGTCTGCAGCAGACAATGCTCCTCATTAACAAATCGGGACCTCATTTTTATTACACTTAAACCAAGATTCTTCACTGTGTCCTACCACTTAAAAACATGCATCAGTGACCACAACACTCGTGCCTGTGGTTATTCTTAACCCTCTGCACTCATGAGCAGACAGAAACTTTGAAAGAAGCACTAGTTGGATGAGGGATGCTACAGAGATATAGAGATATTATGCTGAAATTGAATCTTCCTTTGAATGGTGGAGGAATAATAAGGACCCTGCCTATTGAATCATGTTAAACTGCAGCATTTATTTATTTTTAGTACAGTTTTATCTGGTGACAATGCAGTCATTATAGCCTTTTGTTGTTAAAGTGTGTATATATTTCTATTTGAAAACCTTAGCATAAGAAAGGCATGAACAGTAAAGCTTCTAAAATCAACCCCCTCCAAAAAAATCACAGCTCCAGTCCCCCCAAGTTTTGCTATTTTGTCGTTACTGTGGGTTGTTATATGGGGAGGAGAGAAAGCAAAAAAATTTAAATGAGCAAATATTCAGAGAAATTCAAATTAGAAGTTTTTCCCTTAATAACATCTTGCTTTGACATTAATCCTTGTCTGCAGCTGAGGTATTATTGGCCTTTTCAGGAATCATGGGCCCATTCTTCCTCACAGCTTCTGCACCCTGTACTCCCTTTCCATCACACTCAAGGAGATGAGTCAGCCTCAGCAAGGCCAACAACATGCCCCTGGAAGCAGAGAACTGCTTACTGAAAATGCCGACAGTCCAGGTGAGTGCAAAACTAAATATAGACCGAACCAAACGTGTTCCAAGTCAATGAAACACCTCTTCAGGTTTCCCAGTGGAATATTCCATCAAAAATCAACTGTTTGCACACAGAGACTTTAACAGATTTCCATTTTCTGATGGAAAAAAAATTTCCCTGAAATACGGTGAGTGGCATTTTATTGCTGCATACAAGCCCACAAGCTTAGAAAGCAGAAGCCACGTCTCCAGCAGCTGAGCCAGCCCCATCTGTCCCAGCAGCTGCCCATGGCCCCCAGCTCACCCCCCCATGCCCACCCTGCTGCTGGGTCTCGCCCCCCAGCACCAGAGCCAGGGAGCCAGAGAGCCAGGACCTGCTCTGCCAAGAGCCCTGCCTGCCTTGTCCTGCAGCCCTTCATCACGCAGCTCCAGGCTGCAGAAGCAGCGCTGGATGCCCAGGCTGAGCCCTGTCCTCAGCTCCCCATGCTCCGTGCCCAAAGCTCTGGGCTGTCTTGTCTGCTCCCTTCCCTCCAGAGACAAAGTGGTGTTGCCTGGAAGGTGCTGCCCGAGGCGTGCTGGCCCTGGCCAGAGCTGCTTTGGCTGCAGGGACGTGCTGGAGGTGGCTGCCACTGGCCTCGCGGTGCTGGTGTGAGGTTTCAGCAGGGTTCTCGTGCTGGCAGGAGGCTTCATTTCCCTAAAGCACCTGCACTGCAAACCACCTGCAGCTTGCAGCCAACACAACACGTCTCTAACAGAGATAAAACCTGACTAGCATATCAAGAGAGGCTACTTTTATTTACTTCTTTAGTCTTCTGAAAGAAAAGGGAGGTGAGGGTGTAGATAAAGGTAATAAACAACTCCAAGCTCTCGTAGCGTTTGAAATGATTCTACTATTTATGGTTTCTCTTGGCTACAAGTAATTCTGTATCTGCTAAATAGCCAGCAGGGCCTTCCTGCTGCTAGGGCTGGATCCCAGCACCGAGGAGAAGCCAGAGGCAGGGGGATGACAAACAGGAGGCACACCAGGTACAAGGCAGGCATCCGTCTTAAATTCACTTGACTCATCTGCTGGTTTATGGGGCTTGTTCTCCTCGCTCACACACTTGTATTCCGCTGGTGTCAGTACAGTAGCTTCACTGAAGTCCTTCTGTGTAAGAGCACTTCAGACCCTCCAGACACAGAATAGAAAGGCTTTTCATGCCACGGCAGAGCCTGACTTCACAAACAAACCCCCCCGTGCACCCCCTCACCTCACAGCTCTCAGGTTTATTATCCACTTTGCAGCATTCTTGCTGTGCAGCACTGTTAAGCCGTTTGGGTAAAATTAAAACAAAAAAAAATAGTTATTTTGGTTACCAGCTTTGTCATGGGAGCTGCAAGAGCTCACCTTGCTGAGGTGCTTTGGGATCCCTGCTGCCAGCAGAGCCACACTGGCTGGGCAGGGGTTGGGGGAATGCGCCTGCGTGGTGGGGGTGGAGCTGGAGAGCTGCAGCTAATTACAGTCAAAAATCATAACTTTAGACAACTCTAATGTTTGCAGCTGGAAAGACTTAAAAGCTATTTGCCTCTAATCTCCCTCTGACAATCAATGAATTGAACAGTAAATGTTATTAGACTAATTTACTGTTCATCAAGAGTAAGAAATGAATAGAATAATTTACTATTCATACATCTAACTGTGTGACATGTGTGCAGATCAGTTTGAAAGAAAAAGCAACACCAGTGTTCCAATTCTCCTCCCATACCTTTTTTTATTCCAATTTATCTCCATTCTCATCCGTAAAGCTGCTCTGGCTTTGCCCCAGTGGCAGAATGACCACATCTGTTTGGGTATGCATCTGCTTTGCTACGTAGAGTAATTCGCTACCTATGTTACCATCTCAGCATTTCCCACTGGGGGAACCAGTCACAAACTGCACGACTGCAAAGGAAGCCCCTGCTAATTCTCACTGTTCTCTGTGGCAGGCGTTTATCTCCAGTTTTGGGGTAGCTCCCATGAGGATGCTCCAGTTGTGCTGCACCTTAAGCACCTTATCTTTCTCTTGTGGCTATCATGGTTATTTGGGAGTTTGGAGCACACAGTGAATAAACTGGATTAATTTCCCTTTTCTAGGCCACAATTGGGATAACGTTAGACATTTAGAAATGTTGAAAACCCTACATTTCTTATAGAATGTAGAAATATTCATGTGTGGAAAAAAAGCCAAAAAAAAGGGAAAACAAACAGGCCTACAGCCTCTCTGATCAAACAGTCCCTGAATATCTTAGGTATCCAGGAGAGAATGTGAGAGCATACCAATCACTTTCTGGGTGCTGCAGACCTGAACACAAGGAAAGCACATTGAAAAGTTTGGTTTAGAACAACTGGAACTGAGGGTCTCAGTGGGATCCATGTTACCTGCTGGCGTGGATGCCCTTCCAACCCTCAGTGATGGTTTCTGGGGTCAAAACTATGGGTTTCTTGGCTATGGTATGAGGTACTGCAGCCTTGGAGACCTCATCTCTCAAACAAGCCCATGACTGATGTCCTTCCTGCTAATTCTCCTCAGCTAAACTCATTTTTTTTTTGTTAAGTTGCACCAAACAGAATCACTTTTTTAGTTCAGAGGAAAGAGTTGGAAAGTGCACACAAACAGCTACTCACTTCAGCTGCATAGTTTTTCCAGCACCTCAAGAGATCCCACAGTTTTTGTTTTCATAAACAAGATGCCACCTACCATCTGCCATCTCCCTTTGCCTCTGTCAGGAAGTGCGGGTTGGAGAATTCTTCCAACTGGAAGAGTCTCAGCTGTCTCTGCACTTCAACACTGTCCTTTTTTTGTGTAATCTTTAAAGGTCTGTCCACAAGCTCTGAGATGCTAGTATTGAAATGAAAATCTGAAAAAAAAAAAAAAAAAAAAAAAAATCAAACAAAAATTCAACCTTGAAGATCTACAACCAATTTTGCTTTTAAAACTATTTTTAAAAATATCAACAACAGAGCAGAAAGTACAGTTTGTTTGATTTTTTTTTTCCTACTTCTGAGCTGCATCCTCTTTCCCAGGATCTGACAGTCGGCCTCATTTTTGTCCTAACACTCTAGCACCAGTAAGAGAGATTCCACCAGCCAAATGCCACTTCAAATCTCCCAGCAACTCTTGCCTCAGAATGTCTCTCTTTGATATATATGAAATGTAAGAAGAGCTCAACAAAAATTCCTCAGGATGAAAGTTTTCCTCCCAAGTTGTCACCAATGAATCATAGAACCATCTTTTGGTTGGAAAAAAAACTTCTATGGTCATTGAGTCCAAGCATGAAGATGAGCTCCAGAGGCAGTGATGCTCCAGTGGAATTTGCCCTGTCCTGTGACTAGCAGAAAGGATGTGATGCTTCCTCTGGAACGTGCTACAAAGAGCTGAGGTTCATTTTGGGCCCTGTGTCTTGCAGGGCCGCTCACCCCACTGGCCCCCATGTGGACAAGCTGCAGATTCTGAGGCAGGTGAGATAATTTGCAGCAGTTGTAGCTGGTGGCAGCACAATCATTATGAGAGTGCCATTACTGCTACAGCATTAGCAAGAAACGCTGCCAAAGGCTGGCTGTGATCGTGTAAATAGCTCATGGAGGAAGGCAGGGATTGTGATTAGCTTGTGCTGGACGTGGGAAAGACACCTGAGAGAAGATGCTCGTGCCCGTGTGGGAGCATGATCCTTGCCAACAGAGGCACGGGGGCCAGCCCAGCTCCTGCCCTGGGAGGTAGAAATGTTGGCCCGTGTGGGGCAGAGCTGACGGCTGGCTGAGCTGCAGCCAGCTCTGATTTCTGTGCTAGGCACTGTTTAAAAAATAGAATCAACACATCAAATGACTTGTCATGTAAGTTTTCCATGTCAAGGAAAATAGCCCGAGGCCCTTCTTCCCACATTTGCTGCTACAACAGCCAGACAACCTGGCCCCAAAATTTATTCTGGTCTTTAATCAGGCAAACAGCCTGTGATCTCTGAGGTCTGGCTTCACGGTTTTGGAAAGAGATTATACAGTTTATTCGAAGGAAGGTGCCTGCCCACTGTTCCTGAGGTCTGTGGTCACTGCGAGAGCCACGCACGTTGTGCACTGCCTGCTGCAGAAGTGGAAATGTTCTCATTTGCCCCAGTCATCTCTGCAATAAACATCCAGCGTGGCTGCTTCAGAGCCATTACTCATGCTATGTTTCCTTCTGTATACACAAAAGCAGATGCTATCCAGCACCTAGATGACCCTGAGCACTGCTTTCATCCTGTGCTGGTTTTGCTTTATTCTTTTTTTCCATGCTCTTTGTGCAGAGGTTTACCTTTCCCCACGGCTGCGTTGCCCCAAGAACAAAGCTGGTCCTCCACAGACCAGGCACAGAAAGGCTGCACAGAATGCAAGGTCACTCCTACTCTTGGATTTTTGTTCCTCAGTTTAGGGCACGAATACAATCTTCAAGTGGCCGGAGTGAGATTGCCCCTCTCAGCACACATCATGCTTCCCTTTCTACCTCAAGCAGCTATTTCACAGGTTGCTTTTTACTTGGGGTGTTGTGAGATGCTAGTTTTGCCTGTGGGAAAGAGCAGAGACCAGAACGTGTTCAGCTGATGTAGACTCCAGCCCCTGCCAGCTGCAGGTGGAGGAGGACCAGCACTGTGCTCATGGAGTCTCCATTTCAGGTTCCCAGGACTCTGAGTCACTTGCAGCTCTAAAATGAAGACATTCACCAGGAGAGAAAGGACATAAAACTAGATAGGAGCCTGGGTTTAAAAAGCAAACAAACCCTAAACAGGCTTTTAGGCCAATGTGCAATTTTTCTGGCAGGCAATATGGTTTTCTTGTATATATAATAAAGCTGGGTAATCAGTATTGCACTGAGCTGCCACAACCCACTCTCCCGTGGTGCAACCCTGGTCGCTCTCACTGATGTGTGCTATTTCTGAACTAAAGCAGAAGGTTTATCATCCCTGCTGTTCTACCCTGCAAACAGGAGTAAAAAAAGGTCGACTACTGTGTTCAGGCAGCATCAAATTACTGTAAAACAAGCAAGATACTGCAGGGATATATGAGGAATCTCAGCATCTTCAGTTCTTTTTCAGATTTTTTATTATAAGTGGGTCACAAACTGTTGCATGCCTAACAGAAACTCAAGCCATCAACTCAAACATCCTTTCCAAATTAATATACATTATGCATTTGCAAATGAAACTGTTTTGTGCTTGGACATGCCGTGGAGCACCTGGAGTGGTTTGTCTGAGCTATATAATGAAGAGTTCAGTGTCACAAACCAGCTTCCAGGCTGTCCTTGGGCTCCTTATGATAAGAAAGATGAGAGGAAGTGTGCACAGCTACATGGAAGGTGTCACCCACAGTTCTGGGCTGTGCAAGTGGGAGGAATTGGGCACTTCTTAATCTGTCAAAGTGTATGTACCTGACTGCTCCCACCTCCACAGATACAGCACTCAGCATAATCATCGTAGAAGCATAGAATGCTTTGGGCTGGAAGGGACCTTAAAGATCATCCAGTTCCAATTCCTCTGCCATGGGCCAGGACATCATGCACTAGACCAGGTTGCTCAAAGCTCCATCCAGTCTGACCTTGAACACCTCCAGGGAGGGGACATCTGTAACGTCTCTGGGCAACCTATTCCAGTGTCTCTCCACCCTCACAGTAAAGAAGTTCTTCCTAATGTTTCATTTAAATCTACTCTCTTTCAGTTTAAAACTCTTACCTCTCGTCCTACCATTATAGTCCCTGATAAAGAGTATCTCCCCATGGAGGCCCTCTTTAAGTACTGGAGGGTCACTGTAAGATCTCCTCAGAGCCTTCTCTTCTCCAGGCTGATCAACCCCAGCTCTCTCATCCTGTTCACAGCATAGGGATTCCATCTCTCTGATCATCTTCATGGCCCTCCTCTGGACTTGCTCCAACAGGTCCATGTCTTTCTTATGCTGGGGACCCCAGAGCTGGCACAGCATTGCAGGTGGGGTCTTACCAGAGCCAACCAGAGGGGCAGAATCACCTCCTTTGACCTGTTGGTCACACTTCTTTTGATAAAACCCAGCATAACCCCTATAACTAATTGTGCAGCTGCATCATTTGGGGCTTGGTCTGATTTTAGTTACTTCTACTGAAATTCAGGCAGGGCTGATGACATGGAGATGCAGCTCACTGGCTCTCTCACCTTTTAGAGCAATCTATCAGAGCTACGTTTGAGCCCCACGTTGGACACCAATAAATCTGTCACGGTTTAGGGTCCGGGCTGTCCCCAGACCTACAACAGATGCTCTCTGTTAACCCCTTTCCCCTTCCAAAGGAAAGAAAATAAATAAGGGAGAGAGACTTCTAAATTAGAAAAGTAAATGAAAATAGCTTTAGCTATTTAGCTTCCAACTTTAATGAAAATAAATATAATAAAAAAGAATGTAAACAAATATATACAAAACCAGTATCAAACCCAACCCCCCTGATGGCAGTTGCTTCACTGACACCACTGATGCTATGGAGCAGGCACTGGAGAAAGTCCCAGACTGGACTCAGTAGCAGATGGGAACCAGATAGAGGAGCTGGATTCTGGCATTGGATTCAGGAACACATGGATTGGGATCAAAGGCAGAACCAATCCCTCACGGGTCAGTTTAGGGTGACCTGTCCTGCCCACTTCTCCCTGCAGGCGTGACCTTTTACTTTCTGCACCCCTCCGTGTGGTACACAAGATACAGCAGTGACCTTGGTCTGCACTCCAATCCTTGGTTTGGTAGTAACTTTAAGCTATAAATCTTATCACTGCTAGAAGCAGACACTGTCTGTGAAAATCTGCTGTTAACTTCAGAAACTATGCAGTTAATCAGAAGAGACTGAGCTGAAAAGTAAAATCAGTGAACAGAATTAGTTCTGTTCTAACCCAAACCAGAACAGAAGGGGTAAAGGGTGACAGGGAGTTGACATCCTAAAGCAAAGCTGAGGTGGGAGGCCAAATGTGGCAAGTGAGTTGGGATGGGAGTAAATTAAGAGTAGGAGCAGCAGGTGAGCTGAGGGAGTTGAAAGGTGACAGCTAAATGAACCTCCTGTCAACCTGCACTTTTTAGGCAGCAGCTGACCACCTAGCACAGTCCCCACGCTGATGTCTGTGGTGTCACAAGCTGCTGTGGTCCTAAGAGTGGCACATCAGCTGGTAACCCCCCAGGTCCTGCCAGCTCTGACCCTGCAAACCGCAGCTTCACCCACCCCTGGGCTGAAGGCTCTGCCTTGAGCTCAGCCCTGCAGCCTGGTGGCAAACTGCAAAAGCTTTTACAATACTGAGAAAAAAAAAGCTAATTTCTTACCAAACAACATGGAATTAAACAGTGCAGAACTTTCTCCAGTGCATCTTTGGGTCCTTAGGCCATTTATCTTTTTTTTTTTCCCTCTGTTTGTGGCACACTCCTATGGCCAATTGAAGTCTACTGCACTCTGCAGAACAGTGAAAGAGAAGAGTGATAACTGAACAATTAACATGTGATCTCAAAAAACCAATGTGCTTAGAAGGCACCATTAAAATGACTGAACCAAAAAAAGATGCAACAGAATACAGGAAAAGCACATGCCAAAATTTTTGACAGTAAGTCCCGTGTAGGAACTGAAATATGCAATTTAAAGGAAAAATAAATAGCACCAGAGTGGTGAAACAAAGGCATGGCATAAACTAGAAAACACCTCAGTGATTTGCCAAAAAATATAATAATGTTCTAGAAGAACCGTTCTCTGAAGTTAACAAGTTTGGACCATGAAACAGTCCTTTGATGGCTCCCTGAGTCATTATTTGCTACCAAGACACTGCACTGATGGGCTCAGTGGGATCCGTGGATCCAGCGTTAGATCAGTAAGCAGGAAAGCAGAGTTCCCACCAGATTTCCTGCCTGGAGAGCTGTTAGGATCATGCTAGTTCTTTAAAGAGCAGAACTGTGTACAATTCTGCACTCAAAATGATCCCATCAGGAATATAATCTTCTGCTACAAATGAGATGTTTGGGGAAAAAAAAAAAGGGGGAAAAAAAAAACAACAAACCAACAACCAAGCACACGAGCAAGCCTGTATAACTGAACTTCATCTTAAAAATGCAATTTTTGAAGGAGCTTTGTATCTCTGCTCTTGGGAAAGCCAGAGAGGGGGTTTACCCATGGCCTCCTCCTGAAGGGCAGGCTGTGGGCTGCTCAGCCTGGTTTCACCCCCGCCAGCCACCGTTGCCGTGGGGCACCCAGCACGGAGCCAAGGGTGCCACGGGGTGTGCACACCTGCAGTCGTGTTCATTCACAGCATGCAAAATCCTTTACTCCCCTCGCTCTGCTTGGTTTCAGCACATTTTTATGTTTTTTTTTTTTTAAACTTAAGACACTAGGAAAGATTTTAAACCGTGAGGCAGACATGCTTTCCAAGAATAATTGCTCTTTGGCTGATGCACGGGAGCTCTGCTCATGCATTTCTGGGAGATGCCTACAGACTGCTAACTGCTCTGGAAGCCTTTCAGCCTTTGCTGCCTGCAAATGGCATTATTATTCACTAATAGCCTTGGCTCACCATGTTGTCTTTTGGTTAGTTAGCAGCTATTCTGCAAGTCACAGACAGGGAAGGGGGAACATATGTTTAAGCAGTAGCCAATTTCTGACCTGTAAAAAAAAAAAAACCCAGAGGGTTTTCTTAGAGCAATCCCCACCATTAGCTGGGGAGTGATTAGGAGGGACCCCATCAGCACTGGGAGGGGGTGTCCATCCCAACTCCCACAGAGCAGCTGCTGTTTCTCAGGCAGGTTTCTGGAGAGGAGTATGCCGAGGCTGTTCGTGCGGTCTCTCTAACCCCGGCGTGGCTGCTCCACAGGGTCACAGAGCGGGCAGAGCAAGGGCTTTGTGGAGGTAAAAGAGGAAATGTGATGTGGTGCCTAGCCCCAAAAACCCACAGCACAGCACTTTCAGGTCTAAATGGCTACCCTTTTCAAAGCACTCAAATGACAAGTATTCATACATCTCATTAAAAGTCAAGAGGACTTGACTTAATAATAAAATCCTAGTTGCTTTGTTATTCTTTTCTAAAGGTTAGGGACAGGGTTTGTTTTGCTTTGTTTCTTTAAGGTTACTTGCTCACCTGCTCATTTCTTTTTGGATATTGTAGGATTCTGTTATTTACTGCTCAGGCAATCCCAAGAACTGCTCTACTGACATTTCATGGTATTTAGTATTGACCAAAAACTACATGATAAATCTTTATAATACTCCAGAGAGACCATCAAGGGAGCAGTTACAAATATATACATTGCAGCGTGTTGTGATCTGGGTTAAATGAAATATAAAATCACATCACCAGCCTGGGTACTAATGGCTCTATCAGTATTCCATCACACCCCAGCTGCAGGTATGGTGGTTGCCATTAAGCCATCAACATTTGTCGATGCTGTAGATGGTAACTGATGGATCACTCTTCCTTTTGGTACGTGGGGAAGGGAGCAAGGACTGTGATCACATTAGTATCTTGCCCCATCCAAATCTCACAGGAAGTGGTGAGCACCTACACAGACAGACAGACGGACAAAGTGGCACAGGCTGTGTTTTGGCACAGTCTCACATCACCGTCCTGCAGCCCAGGCTCCTGCTCCAGGAGCATTTTCAAGCTCTCAGAAAGTTCTGGATTGGTTTTGAGTTTTCGGTAATTTATAGACAAGTTGATTTCACCATCATTAGCTTTTGTACGTTCAAACAAGGTTTAATTTTCTTTGGAAGATGCAGACGTGTGTACAGCTAGATAATGCCCTGTTTATTTTACTGACTAATTCATCACTTGAAGTGCAGGACTATAGGTTGAGAGACCAAGACTTATGCACAGTCCCATACCCCTAAATCAGGCCAATAAAAGTTAAATTCACACTGTTTGCAAGCACTTTATGCAGATGGAAAATGTCACCTTGTCTGAAATACTTTATGGTGCGATGCTGAAGCAAAAAGAAATCCCACAGTGAGAGATTAAAAAGCTTCACTAATGCTTAGCTGGGAGGCACACGGCTCTGCACCTCCTCCTGTGCGATGGGGAGGCTTTTCTGGGAAGCAGCATCTGGCTGTTACTCTGGCTGTGTACAGAGCAGCTCCACAAGCTCCCAGCACCCAGACACCCATCTGGGCACCATTCAGCCCAATCTTGAGCAGCACTGAGCAGAGTGGCCGCAGAGGACGTGGCCAGCCCCACTGATGAGGAGCTTCTTGGCTGCTGGGCAAGTTGCCAGGGCTGTTGCACTAACTCAAAATCTTGTTGCAGATTGTTTAGTTTATCACATGGTTTGTGGAACAAGGGTTTGGAGAACACTCTGAAAAAGAAGGTTATGCTGGGTGTATTTTACCTCTTCTTATTATTATTACCACGATTAAAGGTCCTCAAGCCCCCTCTGTGCTGTCTCCTGCTACCCCAGCCAGAGCCAGGACGATGCTACAACCACAGTGAGAAAGTAACGCTTCAAAAAGCAACTTCAAAATTACAGAAACCACATGCTAATTTGGCTAGCAGACCATAGCAGTACAAACCCAGCACGGCTCTAGCCCAGCCAGGAGCACTGGACTGCCAAGGGGTGCCCCAGCTCCGTGGGAGCCAGAGGCACAGGGAGCGCTGGGTGGACACGGAGCCCCTGGGGTGATTGTGCTTGGACCCTTTTCAGCTGCGCAGAGTCCCGCTTACCAAAACAAACCCAACAGTCTCAAAAGCCCAATTCCCAGGCAGGAGAGAGATGAATCACGGGTGGAGCTGTTGCCCCACCGCCCGCTCGCGTTGCCCAGGCTCCTCACGGCCACCGAGGTGGGAGCAAGGCTGATTTCCACAGCCAGCTTGGCTGAGCTCCTCTGCAATGCTCCGTCACTCTGGGCACCGAAAGGCTGGGGAGCCCCTCGCTGCCCCCGCTTCAGCACAGCCGGCTGCAGGCAGAGCTTTAAAGGCTCTGAAAACAGTTTTTGCAGTGGGGAAGTAGAGGCTCTGCAAACAGCTAATGGGTGTGTTTCAATTCCCTATTAATTGCATATTTATTACTCGGCTGTTGCAAGGAAAAGTCATGTAACGTTGATTAAAGCTTTGCAAGCTGTACAGTAAATATTTTAAACAAAAAAGGTTTTGATCTCTGCCGCTGTTGGAAAGGGTGGGGGGAAGCTGCCATTAGAGTTGCTATAATTAGCAAGCTCCATTGCAGACTGTTTCCCACAGGCTCCACAACATGCTTCGTGTGTGTCTGCATGTATTTAGACAGAATATTATTTTATGTGTACGGTACCTATAAATTATATATCTTTTTTTATATATCTTGTGTGTGAGGGAAAAAGGAGAAAAGCAGCAAGCCCATGCTGCTCTCTCACATCTTGCAGACGGGAAAGAAAAAAGACTTAAAAGGCAGAAAGGAGAAGGGGGTTTACATGCAGTGACTGAAGTTTGGGGGGTTAGGTGACCCGCCTGCTAGCCCTGGATGCCCAGACAACGTGGCTAATTAACTAAACCCTCCCCTGTACACGCTTCTGTTGCTAAAAGCCAAGTCTCTGCACATGTGCTTTCGGTCTCCCTCACTTGCTGGTGTCACTAATGGGCCGTACATACAAGAAGATTTCACTGGGCAAGCTCTTGTGAATATCACCCAGACACAGGGCAGTGATGGCCAGTCACAGGCATCCCGAGCTTCACCTCCTGACCAGCTGTGTGGTGTCATCAATGCATCCCAGCAGCAGAGGAAAACCAGTCCCTATTTCTGACAGACTGAATCATCCTCACCTCTTGTTCAGTCCCTGCTCACCTTCTGCACAAGCGGCTGTGGAAAACAAAACCCACAGCACAACTACAGCAGCAATATGTGACCAGCAGAAGTTGTCCTCCTGCGCTCACCTCAAAGGTGCTCAGGTAGTGGTTTGGTCCCAGCCTTGCTTTCCCCAGCCCATGGCAGCAGCAGGGTCCCCAGTCCCAGCACAGGACCTGCTGCCCAGTCCCCCTGTGCCGGCTGAGGGCAGCTCCCTCTTCCCCCAGCTCTTCTCCTCTCGACACTTGACATGAATTAGAGGAGACATCAGTCATACCCAGCCAAACAAGCATGGATACCTGCCACAGGACAGGACAAGCTAAAGTGACACTAATATAGGAGAGACAGCTCCAACTAATAAGCCCAATGATTTGCAGCTCAGCAGAGTCGCGGGCAAACCAGAGGGATGTTGCTGGAGGGCTCAAGCAGCCCAAGCTTAGCCCCGGGGCTGAAGAACCAGCTCTAACACAGAGTAGAGCTGAGCTTTGGTAACCCCCTTAAGGGTCAATACACCCTTCAGGGCACAAATACATTATTGTCTTCAAACTCAATTTCAGTAACCCCCAAACCAGAGAGCAGTGGCTGGAGGAGGTCCCCAATGGACCCACTCCTCGGCAAGGGGAGGGTGTTCAAGGTGCCTCGGGTTGTGTCCAAGCCAGGCTTTAGCTTTAAAGTTGAGTTAGCAAAGGCTTGGTGCCATAACACAGGCATGCAAATGTGGAGTGGGTTATTTTCCTGCGTAGCCCTGAGCACAGCCATGGTGCTCTCCAGTCCCATATTGTTCTCCCAGAGTTCGTGGTTGCTATAAGCAAACCGATGGGCAATTTTCAGGAGCAAAATTTGTTGTTGTCAAGTCTTAGGAGTTTATTAAGCTGCAGTATTTGACTTGGCTCATTTCCTACAGTGGCTCCCTCTTGGAACTGTGATATTGCAGGGGATGCAGCAGTTATTAACAGTAAAACATGTTTCAGTCTCTTACGATTGTACATGAAGGCTTGGAAGTGTGAACCTTCAAAGGCACAGAACACAGAAAGCAAATCCAGAAATTATTCAGAATTTATTTCTTCAAATAAGGGGTTTTGAAACTCATTGCAAAATTCAAGGGACCTTATGCCTGATTTTTGAAACAAAATTTAGCAATGCTGAAACTAAATGAGCCCTACTTCCATCTCACTTATTTCTGTGAATGAAAGGGTGGCAGTGGTGGGTGGGGTGGGGGAACATGACTCCATTTGGCAAGTCCCAGTGCAGAGAACAGAAATTAAATAAACAAAGCAGGAACAGAGTACTTTCAAAAAGAATCAAACAGCATGGACCATTAATGTTTTAAGAGATAGGAGGTGTATGTGAGCCAACCATCCCCAAGATATTTATTCCTTATCTTTAAAATAGGGAATTGCATTAGAACAGGTAGAATTTTTCAAAGGAGGGAAAATTTTTAAGGGCACTCACTATACTTTAAAGAAGACTTCAAAAACCATCTCCAGCATTGAGCTGAATAAGTTGGAGAGATTTGTAGGTTATAGCAAGGGAGAGTGATGGGAATACATACAGAGCAAGCTGGTTACTGCAGTAAACAAACCTCCCCCAAACTAGCAGTGAGTGCTTCAGCTCGAGAACAAATGGCTTCACATATAGAAATAAGTTTTAAAGTAAGACAAGGCACTGGGTAAACACCAGCCAAGAGCTATAAACTATTGTTACAGTAGGTGAAAGCCAACCAGCCTTGGCCATGGCGTTGGGGAGGAAGACCATAGCTAGACACACCGTTCCTCACAGGCTGAGATGAAGCCTTGAGAAAGCTAACCCCTGAAGGCTTTGAAATTAAAAATGATGAAAAAGGAGAAGTTTTCATTACAAAGGAGGACAGCATAACACATCTATAGAGGCAAAGCTTCAAACAGTGCTGCTTTAAATCTTCAACAAAGCCAGCAACTGCACCGGAAGAAAGGGAATCTGTGCTTCTATTCATCCTGCACCATCAAGGGCAGCACACGGCTCGCCCAGTTTGTAAGAATGAACTATTTTATCTCAAGGAAAGAGACATTATCATTAATTGACTTGCATAGTGTTTTTCACTAATGGCTGGGTGCTGTAAAACAGAGATACTGTAATCATGCCGAGAGTTTGAAAATTAGCAAAGCTTGCTGGGCTTTATTTTGCCCCCCCAAAAAAATGTGTAAGAGGTGCCACCCCCCTGGCCCTGGCAGCTGGCAGCACTGTGTGGCAAGTGATGGCCAGGCTGGGTGTCCCCAGCTCACCTCGACCATGCCCTCGCTCCCCACCCACACCTCTGCAGAGCTCTGTGCAGGCAGGTCTGGCATCATCCTCATCATCACAGGCCCCAGGTTCTCTCCTGAGGGCAGGAGCTGGGCCAGGGACTGCAGGAGGATTCTTTTCCCATGGCCAATGTGCCCTGTCCCTGGAGCAGCAGCCCAATTCCTCACTGTCTCACAGCTCTCCTTCCCATTATCCCAGTGAGACAGATGTACCTCCTGCAGCCTTGCAATATTGCCCCCCTCCAGCACATCAGGATTTGTTATTATTATTCATTTTTAGAGCTATTTGGGTCTTCTTTTTCAGGATTTATTATTATTTTTAATAATTATTATTCTATAATACAGAATAATTACATCATAAAGAATAATTATTGTAATGATTTATTGTTAAAGTTATAATTAGTCTCTATCAGCTTTCAGAGTTCCTTCAGAGATGGACTTTGGGGTTCCAAAGCTTCTTTGCTTTCCCATAGATTGGGGTATATGAAAATCAGGGCATCCCCAAGGCTGCTGTAAATGGATCTTGTTCCTCATCACCCTTGTGTGAGCTGGCAGAGAGCACGCCTAAGGCAGTGCAGCCCAACATGCCTCCAGCCCAACCTGGTGCCCATGACCAGCAGCAGGGCTGGACCAGGGTCTTTGCATCAATGAAAATTGTTCAATGAAGTTATTTGCACCTCATGTGCTTTCAGGGACACCTTTCCTGATGGCAAACTGCTTCCAGATAGCACGAAGGATCCTTAAAATAGTGTAAGATCAGGTCCAGGAAACTCCATTACCAAAGAGATACTAAACTAGTGTTCTGCTTGTAGTAGGAGGTCACAGGAGATTTATCTGAAGAGATGCACATAGAAAGAATTAGCAGACAAGCCATTTCACAACCTCTAATACCCTCACCTTCTTAGTTGCTCAGCTGAAATGCCTTAAGGGATACGTTTTACAGGAGCTCCAAAGTGAACTGGAAACTGCTTAGATCACACAACTTATGCATTTTAAATAGCAGCGTAAAATACTGTGCTTTACAAAAGCAGACTGTTGTACTGAGCAATAAAGACATGCTCTGAGTGGTGATGCTGGAAAAGTTACAGGAGTACAATAGAAAAAAAAACCCTCACATACAGCAAAAGAAATCTGTGACTTACTAAAGTTTATGATTAAAATTTAAAGACTCTTCAAGTTTTATTCCCCATAGCTGCTGCTCCCTGGACAAGAAGAGACAGAGAGAGACTGACCTTGAATAATTAAGCCAGTCTGTGGCACCAGATCAATTGCTGATATTGGCAGACCTCCACAATCAGGCATTTTGAAATGCAAGTGTCAAAGTGCATGTAACTATGGGGCTTTTGGTGCAAAGCAGCAAATATAAAAGAGAAGAGGTGAAGAGTGAGAGAAAATAGATTGTGGAGTTTTGAGCACAGTCATGGGGGAGGGATGGGAAAAAATTTCCATTTCCTAACTCTAACAGGGCAAAACTTGCATCTGACAGAAACCTAAGCATGGTTTTTTTTTTTCTCCTGTAACCTTGTAGAAGTTACCTGGAGCAAGCTGAATGTCTCCTGAGTGATTTAAATCCATCACCAGTTCTGGAACAGACTCTGAGCAAGTACCAGTCAACAGTTTAATTGAAAATAAACTTTGTAAATCCAGGGTAACATCTCTGTACAACACCAATTACTGAACAGACCTGAAAGCGATGGAATCCAAGCAGACCTTCCCAAACGTGGTGGGCATTTTTGCTGATGTTTCTGCACTCCTTCAGATCAGATAGCACTAAGGTGACCCACCAGAATGGGGTGTGATGTATTTTATAGCAGCTGAGAAAGGTTTTATATTAATATCAGCCACGTCAGACTTTGTATTCATTTCAGGAGCCATGGGAACTCCTATTTAAATCTCTTCCCAATCCCTTGACCTACAACTGTGTATGTGGAAGAGCAGCATCAGGCAGATAAGATAATCAGGTTGTATTCCCATTCCATCCTGGAAGATGCCCTAGATAATGACATTATTCCTAAGGCTCTCTTCCAGAAGCTTCTCCTAAAATTCAAGACCCTCTAGGTGGTCTTCAACAGGAGGGATAGCATGCACAAAGGGATTTTTCATGCACAAAGACCCAAGGTCCCATGCACCCCTACCCAATGACTCTCTCCAGCCACAAGGAAGGTGGTGAGATGTTGGCACAGCCCTCACAAGGTGTCTGGGACTTTCCTGTTCCCTTTTGCAGGGCAGGTTGTGCAGCTTCTGCCAAAGAAGGAACCTGAAAGCTAACAAGGGAAGGGAGAAGACGTGGTCGTTTCACTGCCAGTTCCATAGGTTTTACAGCAAGTTTTGTGGTGCTTGGTGTTCTCCAGAAAGCTCCAGCCCCAAGAGTCCTGTAATGAGACAACACCAACTTCCCTCAACATAGTTTTAGAGTTCACAGTAAGTTAACATTTCTGGTTTTCTCCGGTGTATCTTACGGTTGCAAATTTCAAGAGGAAATCAAAAGCAACCCAAATATGTTTAAAAAAAAGAATATTGATTCTTAAACCAAACCATTACCCCAAATTGATTTTAGTCAATAGGCAGAGTGGCCATTCTGTAGTGATCTGAAGACCTGATTTATGGTAAAGCATGGGGCAACAAAGAGAGTGTGGCTATGGGCAGCTGCTGGCCAGGTGGGCTGCAGAGGAAGGAAGAGGACAAGGCTTCCTCATGTTCTCCCAACCCATGACCACTGTTTCCAAGTACAGGGAGGACCCTCTGTTCAATCCAGTGTAGATATAAAGGAAGGTGGGAGGCAGTTAGGAGAGTGAGAAAAGATAGAAGAGCTTCTCAAGTCTAACGGGGCTGGCTGCTACAGCAGCCCCACGTTACTCCAGCTTCCACTAATGCTGCCACATTACAGGCCTTTCACTGCCTTTGTTCTCCTCTCTCCATTTCATGGGCTTTCGGTTCATGCGGCTTCTATGAAGGAGTGAAAGGGAATCAGCAGCCCAGGCTCCCCTCCTCAGTGGAAACGCTTTGAAACTTTCAA
The DNA here is from genome assembly GCF_000691845.1 of Merops nubicus. NCBI lineage: Eukaryota > Metazoa > Chordata > Aves > Coraciiformes > Meropidae > Merops > Merops nubicus. Next base: position 231,737 of record NW_008587506.1, read on the forward strand.
AGAACCCAACTCTTTCCAATGTTAATATGCACTGACTCTGCTCTCGACGCGCTCCATTGTAAATGATGTATGAAATGAAATCTCCTCGCTTGCCTAATGCAGAGAAGAAAGGCTCTGTAGGCAACGTTACAACATTCCCATCTAGAGAAAAAGGCAGCAAAACCTCAGACTCCCTATGAACGAATTTTTTTTTTTTAAAGTTGTTACTCTTCAGTGTTGGTGTTTCTCCCTTTTATTTTTTTTTTTTTTTCACTGAGAGTGGGGATTTGAATTCAGATTTCACAGAGAAACTCAAACCACTTACATGTATTTCTAAGCCTTTTGCAGCAGTTGTGTGACTGTTCTCATCCCCTCGTCAGAAGGAATAGCAGCAGTAAACTCATTAGCCCCACAAAGCAGCAGAGTGAAAAGAATGGCTTAAAACTTGCAGGAGGGAAGAGGCTGGGTGCGTGGGGGAACGGCAGAGGATGTTAAGCTTGATCTGGATGTGAGACCTCCTTCCAGTTTTATATGAGGCTGTTTCAAACCCAGACTGTGATCACAGTCTCTGAAGGGAAAAGGGATCAACACAGACTGGGAACTGTTGCAGAAGCAAAGCCTGAAGGTCGGTAGTTCAAAGCAGCAAATGCACCACAGGCTGTTTCCAGGGGCTGGACCAGATGATGGATTAGTTGAGGGCAAAGGGAAAGTCACTGGAAGGGAGAACGGGAGAAGGTGACTCAGACGTTGCAGGAGACACAGAGAAAGTATCAGCTGGTGATAAATAGTCATGTGCTGCTCTTGAAGCCCTTAGCATGAGTTTAGTCCAGAGGGACCAATCTCAGCCAGCTCCTGGGCTCAGTGGGACACACGTGTCCTCTGTGTGTGCTCTCCCAGTTCAACTCTGTGTTCCATGGAGCCACCCTACAGCTTGCTGCCCAACAGAGCCCGGCTGGGAAGGAAAGTGGCTGTGCTGGCAGAGGACAGGCAGAGTTAGAGCTTCTCTCCAGCGCCTTTTGGAAAGACCAGTGCAAGTCAGCTCTCCTCCCACCCCTGACAGATAGCTCATCCTCTCCAGTAAGGCACTGATGCTCTAGAGATGACTGGACAAAGCTTTGCAAGAATAAGAGAACAAAGCATGCTGTGTGAAACCAGACCCAAGGACCCACCTGCAGCAGGTCCCACCTCTCAGGCCAGCTGACAGTCCCTCATTCTGATGGTCTTCTTGATTTCCTCTGGTCAAAGTAACGTTCCCAGGCACTGACTGCCTTTGTCTCCTCTGCAACCAGGACTGAAGGAGACCCCATTCTCTGGGCTGACACACATCTGGACCATGCTCCTGTTGCTGCTCCTGCATGGTGTGGTACTGCACTCCGTTTTCCTTGGCCTTGTGATGCCTCCTGCACACTTCCATCACTCCACTACTGCCACGAGCAGTAAACTCTGCTTAGGCCTTATATAGCTTTAGTAAACTTCTAGGGATGACATTTTTACAGCTGATGGAGGAGCCACCCTGATGGATTATTAGACACCACTAGCTATCCTTGCTAGACTTTACATTCCTAATGAGTTTTAGGGGCTTTGCTTTCATTTTTCTTTTCCTTTTGTTTGTTCTGAGCAGCAGCTTTCAGAATGACAAAACAAAACGCTTTAAGGCAGTAGTTGGAGCTTGAAATTAATAATAAAAAGTAGTTGAGTCGATGTTTGGTTGCAGAGTCATGCTAGTAAATGTGTGTGTTTCACACAACCACGGTACCTAGGAGCAACCTGCTTTTCATCCCCATTTCCCGAGCTGTTGCCAGAGCAGAGGGGTGAGCAGAAAAGTGTTCCACAGCTGGGAAGAGCCAAACAGCTCAACATTAAGCTTCCCTGGGCACCACGGAAACTGGTGACAAGTATGAACCATTCCAGAGGGATGATGTCCCCCTTGCCCAGAGCCATGCTGACCCTGCCACTTACAAATCCCTGCCCGCTCCCCCACTGCTAATTGTGAGGAGATTGCAAGCCTCAGCCCTGAGGAACTCACAGATCTTGAAATATGTGAGACACGCTGCCAGGCCTGCAAAAAATCTGCCCTTTTTAGATAAAGGAAGGTAAAATCTGTGTGAGTTAAGTGTCTGTTTAAAAAAAAAAAAAATCTCCTAAAGCCTAAAAGTCCAAAACCTTTGAATAGACAAGCAGTTCTGGCATGAGTTCAGCCGCATTTGACCTCCTTCCTCCCCCTTATTCATGAAGTTAACAGCAAAAATATCTATGTTTTTCTGAGAATGGCACCATTATTTCATAAAGCTGCTTTATTTCCCTTTCTCGTTCCGTATTGGAAAAATTCCCCAACATAAACTGAACATTTACTGCAGGCAGATTTTCTTCTCATTGTTCAAGGATAAGATGTGAATGGGAACGGCAGGAGGTCAGCTATTCTCCAGCTACATAAAGTGAAAACGATATTTTGAAGAAGATCAAAACCGGTAACAAGTATTCAACCACTTCCATGATGTGTCATATTATTTTGGCTGCAGACAGGTGACGGCCACACAGCACATCAGCCCTTGTGAGCAAAAGGAGATGCAACAGTTTTTAATCGATCTCTGCTCTGGGAACACAAACCATAGGAAGGCAGACCACATAATAAAAGTGATTCTCAAGGCAGGTTTACTTGAGTTGTGATTAATAACAATAAGGACAATAATACTTTTTATGCCCAGATTTTGCCTTATTCTATACTGCTTTTGAAGCAGTGCCATCTTATTAAAAAAAAAAAAAATAAATCCAAAAACAGCTATTATTCCCTTCCTAGGACTTTTGACAAGAACAAATCTGACAACTAAATAGCAAGGGTGCTCCTAGCTGGATGGCTGCACTGTGTAACGTTAAGGAAAATTGAACCCCTCTGGTATTGCTCTGTAGGCTGCTTCTGGTTACCCTTTTGCAAACACATCAAATCAAACACATTCAGGAGTTAAACCTTCAGGAAAACACACAGAGCCTTTCCTGGCTTGCGAATTCCTTCTTCTTTCAGGACATGAAGATATGACGTGGCCATCCTTCCTCCTATTTGGTACCACAGGTGGTAGCTCAAGTAGAATAACAGTGCTGGAATAAACATCTCAGAGGGCTCAGTCCTGAAAATTAACTGTATGGTAGCTGCTCTGTCAGAAGAGGGTTTGCTGTTTGAGTGATACCCTGGGACAGGTTAGTGCAAGGTGGGCAGGGGATGCTGGCTGTGCTGCTCTCCACAACATGGTGCAGCAGCAAGAAACCTGTCTCTGTGCCATCCCCAGGACCAACGGGGACATGGGAGCAGAACTTTGCTGCTCGTGAGTGTTTCTGGCCACCAGGAATCTGCTGCTGTTTGTCCAGGAGGAGAGAAGAAACACAGAGCCAAGCAGAGGGGCTAACCCACCACTGCCCTCTTCCAAAACTCTCCAGGAAACTCCTGAGGTGGCACTGAATAAACCATGAAGGAGGGATGGATCAGCACTTGAAGGGGCAGGAGACAGCTCACTGCAGCCACAGAGACTGACCTGAAGAGACACAGTCTTATTAGCAGAGCATCAGGAGCTCTTTTTGTCACACATGCCTGAAAGGATGCCGCTTTGGAGAGCCACCATTTTAAGCTCATAAAATTCATGCAAACAAAGCTGACAAGAACCATACAAGTTTAAGCAGAGCACTTGAAAACTCCCTGCCTGCAAGTCAGCACTGTCATCTGAGAGGGGGATTTTCATGTCCCCAGAAGCAGCGGGCTGGCACAGGGCACCCCTCCCTCCCGGCGGGTACCCGCGCGACGCCAGCCCCACGCTCACCAGCATCAGACATCCCCCACGCAAGAGGCTCCACCGCTGACCTCGTGTCAGGCACATCAAGTCAGACTGAGCCCAGGGGGCACTGTCCAATTATAAAGAAAAACCTCAGAAAAGGTTTAGTGTTGGAGAAGGGCACACAACAGCTTCATGTGCAATTACTCAGCCAAGCCCGTAAACTTTGGAAGCCCCGTTCTGCTATCACCATGCTAATAATAATTGTTAATCAGTTATTTAAAGTCATTCACACGAAAAGCTATGAGCGTTTTCTTTTTGAGCTAGTATAAATCCACCTTATAGGCAAAAGAATAAATACAGGGAGACAGCTGTACAGATCACACTGTCACACCAATCACTGCTTAAAAGCACACACTGTAGATAGCAGACAAAATTCACCCCCAGTGGAATGCCATTGACTGCACGGGCTGGAGCTGCAGCAGGGATAAATTGGCCTATCAAAAATACATAAAAATTTAGAAACAGAATTCAGTGACGTGTGGGAGCTATTTATCACAGCTATGTCACTTAAAATGACATTATCACTAGCAAACCCATTAAATATTATGGGCTCCGTTAAGATTCCTGAGGGGCCAAACAAGAGAGGGGGTGACAGTGGGTGGATGAGGCAGGAGGGGGTTCACACACTGACCCAATGGCTGGGACCACTGGCTACTCACCCGGGGCTGAGAGCCTGGGGATGGGGACTGGCAGCTCTCACCTGTGCTGGCAGCACATGGCCACGCGTGTCCCTGGCAGTGCTGGCAGGAGCTCAGGGCATCACGCAGCATCAGTACCACCAGCTCCTCATCTCTTTTCTCACAAGAAGGAGAGTAGAGGCCATCGAAGCTTGGCGTTTTGGAGCCCAGAGTGGTCATCCTGGACCTGCCGAATTCTCTCGTGGCATCCCAGCTCCGTAACGCCACCGCAGCCGTGCTGCTCTAGCTGCCTTTCCATTTTCGGCAGCTGCAGTTTGCAAAAGGAGCCTTGCAGGGAGTAGGAGGGAGGGAAATGAGGCATCTTTTTGTGTGTGTGACTCTCCTGGCGTTACCATGATCTCAGATCTTTAGAAAATCATCAGGCTGCTTCATAGACCGCTCATCAGCGGTGGGAGCCGCGCACGCGATGGTGTCTCAACAGCCAAGTACAGTATTTAGCTACAGTAGGAGTCGTTAGGTTCGGTGCACGGGCTCATCAGGGAGCGTTGCAGAGACATTGTGTATCACAGTGTGCATTTAATGACAATAATCATGTTTTCATGGAGATGGGCTGAGGAATTTTGCCCTAGTCTGGGAGTGTCCAAGCTCAGCAGGTCTGCTCAGGGAGCTGGAGCCGGGCAGTCGTGTGGCTCAGGGTGGTGTCACCGACGGTCCGCCCCCGCCAGCCCCGCTGTGATGAGCAGGCAGCTCAGGAGAGCACATCCTAGCCCAGGAAGAGCACACCAGAGGAGGGGAGCAGTCAGGATGCAGAGCCATCTGGGTGGAATGAAAGAAGAACTGTTTTCTATTGGAAAAAAAAAAAATAACCCACAACTTGCTAAATTGCCTTACCAGGATTTGATTATTTCAGACACCAGGCAAGGCAGTGTCAGTCACAAAACGTTTGTAGGAAGCAATTTTATTAGAGATATCAATATAAATAAATAGAGGGATTTTTCCCAGGGTGCTTCCACACTTGTTTTGGAAGGCTATTTTCATTACTCTCACAATAGCTGTTGATCATATTCTCCCATTCTCTTCTGCAGCATCTGTGGCAGCAGCACATGGGCACATCAACTGCACACCACCATGTTTTGGTCCAGTAGCTTTGCAATTTCCCTCTTCTTACTACTTTTCAGAATTGTTAAGGGCAGCCGTTACATGGGAACACAAATAGAAGCACTGCCCCTTCAGAGACGTCAGCAGGGAGATGTGACACCAGCGTGGGGATGGGAACCCCATGTCCTCCCCATCACTGGTGCAGGGGACAGATGTGGATCCTGTGCAGAGCTGCTGGTGTACAAATGGGCCACATCCAGCCCAGCTGGCTGGTGAGTGCTCCCACGATGCCATCACAGGCTTTCACCTAGAAGGGAGTGGGCAGGAGGAGTTATCCACATTGCACATAATCACAGTGTCATGATGCATTACCCTGCAGATGTAAAAGAACAACAATTGTATCTTTAACTGTGAAAATTTATTATTGCAGAACTGAAAGGCAAAGTGTAAGAAGGTTTGGGTTTTTTTCCTACTCTGGATAGATTGTTATAAAACAGATAAACAGATACATTAATCTTATTTTTTTTCCCTCACAGTTAAAAAATTAGAAAGGTATCAGCAGAATCAAGAAGAGAATTGTAGATCTCAGGAGAACTTAAGCACCTGAAAAACTTCAAACGTCTCTAACAGGAGCTGCTAACAAACTCAGGCTGTATCACTGCTTGTTGTACATCTGCTAACTGATGTTTTTACACAGCACTGCACCTAATCCTTGCCTTTTAAACCTCATTTTATTAAAATACCTTAGCAGTGCAACAAGCAATAGTTATTTGGGCTTTTATGCATTTCTTAGTCAAAAATCCCAAACCATTTTCCAGGCCTTGCAGGCAAGAGCTTTTATGCCCATGCAACTGAAGGATGCAGCAAGGTAACAAAACTTGGTGCAACTTAAATGATGTCATACATGAAGAGGCAGCAAGCCTGGCAAGAGAATAGGCTTTCCTCCCAGCACTCACCTAACCCACAAGAGGGTTTTTTGGTAAAAAAACACATTTGCTTTGTAACAGAGCCATGCAGAGGGTGTTATTTGTTCTTACATCTCTCCCCTTCCCTCCTGACCACATCTTATTCCTGAAAGAAACAAAAATATCCTCAAACCAACCAATTTCCTGAGAGAAGTATAGGGGGTTTGCTTTGCTTCTCAGCTGTTTATATTTCAGATGTCTGAGGATAGCATCAACAATACGTAAATTCACACCCATGCCTACTATCAACATCCCAGGTCAGGTTGGACAGGGCTCTGAGCAACCTGATCTGGTTGAAGATGCCCCTGCTCAATGCAGGAGGGTTGGACTAGATGACTTTTAAGTGTCCCTTCCAACCCAACCTATTTTACGATTCTATGATAGAACCTGGATGCATTGTTTCTTTCATAATCAGATTCTCTCTCTCCAAAAACCAGGTATATCCAACCAGCTCCTGCATGGCAACCACAACCCGTTAGCATCCAGAGATGCTTTGAAATGTTAGTGAATCATTTCCATGCCCAATGGATTATGCTGCTAATCAAATCCGACACATGACTAGCCTGAATACCTCAGCCTTATTCGCAGCTGGAGATGTATCTGGCTCATATTCAAAAACAGCTTAATCAAGAGGTGGCCTTTAGATTAAAGATGAAGTAAAGTATTTTTCCAAATTTGGATTACCGACTGTGGGTAACAGCAAACTGAAATACATTAGTAAAGTCTGTGCAGCTACATGAGGCAAAAGCAAAGTAAATACTATTGCACACCGCTGGAGGTTTTGGGATGAGTTGCCCCTTGGACTATGTTTTCAATTCAAACACTGATTTTTGAATAATTCAGTCAGTAACATAAAAAAAGAGGATAGCAAGGGAGTTGGACCAGACACTCTCAAGCTGGGCTCTGTAATCTTGACGCTGCCTCCCTTTGTGCCCATCAGTCTGATTGCTGCATCTTACAGCCTCACTTGTCAGCTCGAAACTAAGGGTGTAAACTGGACATACCATTGAAAGCAAATGTGTCCATAACAGAAGTTTACCCACGTTAGGAAGCAAATAACCTCAGAAACAGACAATTTGGGTTTTGTCTACGTTGCAATTTGATAGGACTGCAGCAAAACAACCGCAGAACCCAAAGTGACACGTTTCCTGATCCTCTTGGTGCGGTTAGAGTTCAGCACAAAATGGGGCACTAAAATAAACACAGCTATCACAGGCTGATCCTCCTCACCCAAATATGTAGTCATACCCAAATACACATCCATGCATAACCACACGTGTGTCCCCTGAGCCCCTGTGTGCACGCCGAGCCACTTACCTCCAGCAGAAAGACTTTTTGGGTGCTCTGCTGTGACATTTATCGACACAGTCCCAGGGGTATCGCACCTATTCATTTTTGGCATTACCCACGTAATGCAAGACATCAAATTCTCAGTAGATGTTCTAAGTTTGTATTTAATAGACCTGGAGGCTCTGAGTGCCTTTTCACAGATTGCGTTCCAGCTGTCTGCCGATATTTGAATGTGCAGGTCTTGGTCCCATGCTGTGCAAACAGGCAGCCTCCCACGCATTTTGTGTACCAGGAGTAATTTATGAGTCTATCTATAAAGGAAATAACCGTGCGTTAAGAAGGGGTTATGTAAAGCTCTGAGATTGAGAAGTAGCTCAGTTAACTCAGTACAACTTCCCAACATCACCGTTATGTTTCAGCTGATTTACAAATACAGGAGGCCTTCAGCTGGTGATTCATATTCCTTCTGAAGCAGACGGGGGGAAAAAAAAATATAATAACTGTCTCTATATAAATCTCATGTCACTGAAAGGCTCCTACCTTGAAACCTCATATTCATTAACCATCTTTTGCAAATGTGAGTGTCTGAATTGAACTGCAAGTCCCAAGACACCGTGGGATATTCTGGTACCAACCAAATAGAGGAAAAAATAAAATAAGAAGCGCTGGCCATTTATTTTCAATCTCATGCCACAGGGATTTCTTCCAAATTGTCATTTAATGCAGCTCCTACAGGCAATGCATTGGAATCTGCATAATAACAGCCCACGCGGAGCACCCAGCATCCCAGTCAGGAGCAACGGGGGAGTGGTGGGGCTGCAGCAGGGTCATCCTGCCCCTGCACCGCAGGCAGCCAGAGGGGATGATCCCCACCACAGACAGGAAGCTGGGCTGGGGGCCTCTGGTTCAGCAAAACAAAACCATCGATTTGCAGCATTTTTTTTTTTTCACCTCCATAAAAAGGAAACCAGCCTGTAGCTATCAGAGACACCTGTTTTGAAAACCTGTCTGCAAACCATTTCAGTCCTGCTTTGCAAACCCAGCTAGCAGATAATGGGGTCTGAACAACAAAACCTTCCCTAATTACAGAGCAGGTTGTATTTAGCAGCCTCACATCCCTTCTCAATTGCAAACAAGACACAAAATGCAAAAGTTGCAAGCCATTCAGCTTAACAAGTTAAGCATTATTTATTTAATGTCCCTCAGAACATGAATATTTAAAGTGGAAAATGACCTCTGAACAGAAGAAAGTTATCAAAATCCATATGTGCCACCTCTCCCCCCAGAGGGCAAGCTGAGTTTGCTGCTTGGCTCAGGTCAAAGGGAACCAGAGCAGAGGTTTCATCCTTCATCTCAGAGCTGGCAACGCAGCCATGCTAGTGGCACTGACCTACAAAATGCACCTTTCTACACATCTGCCTGTGAACCCTTTGTGGCTGTCATCAGCTTGGAGCCACTCACAGACAATGAAGAAAGCAGGAGCAAGGAGTGCCTGCCACAGTGCTGAAGCTGGGGGTCCAACACTCGAAGGCTGATGCTCAGGTAATTCCCCAACATCTGCAGAAGAGGTGGCAGGGTCTGAAACTTAATCAGACAGGTTGCCCAACCAGTAGTCACGGCCATTCTGATGATCTGAAAGCTGACCCGAATTGGCAGATGAAAGAATTTATTCCAAATGGTGGTTTTCAAAAACATTTCTCCCCACCTTTCCCCAGGCTACTGCCAGCATCAAACAGTTATACTGTTACCAACATGTTATGCACCCTTTTTGCAAGCATTTCTATTAAAAAAAGAAAGAAATTATCAGGGTCAAAGATCTAAAGAAAAGAGCTGACAATTCTCTCCCAAACCTACCGATTGGTTTGATTTGAAGATTTCAAGGCAAAGCCAACTGTGGGCGTGGTTTTTTTTTCTACATTTCTTAGCAGACGACTTTGCTGGTCTTGAGGGGCTTTTCAGTGGCTTTCAGAACACCCCTGAGATCCATCACGGGGCCAGCCCCATGCAACCATGGCTGCACCATGGCCCAGGAGCACCAGCACCAGCACCTGCATGGGACTGTGTCATCATCAGCATCACACAGGCCAGTGATGTCAGGCAAATGGATTCATGTGGATCAGGCTTATCTGGAAATTAGAGATAATAATATTTTCCTACCTTGCAGGCCTATCACAGGAGATCTTAATTAGTGCTGGGGAGGCAATCTGAACATCACCATGATGAGTGCCATAAAAATCTGTCTGTGAAAAGTGCCAATCACTCAGCCAACCAGCCTGAGCTGAGTCCTACCCTCTCTCCTCCTGTCACACAAGTGAGACAACCCAAATTTAAAAGCCAAGGAACTGTCTGCCATTTTCTCTGGTATTTTAGCCACTGGGACTCAAGCTTTGCCAACTGTTAGCACCTAATGTTGCAACCAGCATATTTCAGCTTCAGCTTGTGAGATTTCTGGCATTTCACTTCAAAAGACGCCGAGTTCCTAAAAAAAGCACTTCTTGCAATGGAAGCTTCTTAGGAAAAATGATTCACACCCCTTTTTTCACCAAAGTGTGTTGAAAGGAAAAAATAAAAGCCAAGGAGAAAGCAGCAAGCAAGCAGTGCTGGAAAACTGCCTGAGGAGATGAGACCTTGGCTGGTGGCACAACAGTGTGATAGTGTGATTTGCTTTGGTGTCTGGTTTGTAGGGCTGGGACCTTCACAAGTTTCTCCATCTGGCCAGGAAGAGCTGAAATAATCACCCCCAAGTGACAAAGCTACACAGAATTTTCCCCTTTGGGAGCTGAATGCATTGCTGTTTGGTGCGGGAATGCTTGAGCAGCCCAACAGAGTGGCTGGACCAGGACCAGGCTGGGCTCTGGGATGGCTCCATTCTGGGATCACCAGTTTCCTCCAGGAAAGAAGCACTTCCCAAGTGTGTTTTCACCTCAACGACCAAAATCCCAGCTCTGCCGAGCTGTCAGTTTTTGCAAGCAGCCCCAGCACCCTGCTCTCCTCCTCGCACTGACAGCTCAGGATAGAAAGCAGCTCTCTGGGTGCAGTCTGACATCAGGCCAACCTGAAAGTTGGAAATCAAAGAGGATGAGAAGTAGAGTCATTATAGACTAATTAATCTAGCAAAAGACTCCTGGACAAATGTTGATGACGTTCACTTCAGGATAATTTTTAAATAAATACAAGGATTCACAGAATAAAAAAAAACACAGTTGGGAAAAGATTATTTTTGAAGCATAAATATAGCTCATTTCTAGACCCCCTCCTCCACATATCAATTAATGAAGCAAGTCATCTGTCTGAATCAAAGATGTGGGAGAAAAACATAGTTATCTATTTGAACTACAAAAAAATTAAAGGATTTAAAATGAAACATATAATTAGCCTGTAGGACTCTCTGCTGTAGGTTATTGAGGAAGAAAAAAAAAAAACAAAAAAAAACAACCAACTCACTAACTTTCAAAAAGGGACTCGACAGCTACAGGAATAGCTTCTTCTGCTCTACAATGAAGGGGAAGCATTCATTCTTTAGAGATAGGCAGGTTCAGGCAGAGCCCAGCTCTGGGCTGCAGGGTTTGTAGCTCTGGCCCTACTTCAGCTGTTACCACATTTTTCCCAGCTCTGTGTTCTTCTATTGCTTATAGTTTTACTATAGATATATATATTTTAGCTACTTACCCATGCAGGAGGATCTCCCTCCCCTCCATGCTGCACACCATAGACCCAGCCCCTTCCTGGGGTGGCTTTTCACATCCTCACAGGAGCCACCTGACTCTCCTTGGACCATAAGGGAAATTAAGAGAGTGCAAACATCAGTGAACAAAGCCCTTCATATGCTGGGTCCTGTGTTGATGCCATCTGATGATTGCAACTGCTGACCCTCAATCAAAGATGCTGGCTCTTTGTCCCCTGATATCAGGCAATCAACAGATAGCAACAACACAATACCCGACATATGAGGAGTTTCATTCACTGGTGTTTGTGCTCCTCTGATTGAAGGCAAGGCAAGAAGCACTCCACATGGCTATTTTCATCAGCCCCCGGTGCTGCAGGACACATAGCTGATGAACACCAGCTGGCAGCAGGAGGACGTGTTCTCACCAATTAGCTGTATGATGATGCTCTGCAATCTCCTCCGAAGCATCTGGCATGGGCCACTGGCAGAGCCAGCTAGGGGATGAATCGGTGCTCTGTTGTGCTGGGGCAGCTCTCGCGTTATTAAAGTTTAGATTGAAATGAGGAGCTCAATGGCAAACCTACAGGCTCGGCCAAAGACTCAGCAGATGCTGCACATAAGGGTTAATATGACTCTGGACAAGGCTGACACTAGCTTTCACAGATAAATTGCAAGTACATCCCTTAGCAGGCATCTTTTTTTCCAGAGATTATCACTTGCATAAACAGGAAATACCTGTGGGTCGCATCTGAAAATCACTCTTTATTATAATTTATTTGCCAGTGCAGGAGCTGCGTGAGACTCCAGGCAGGACAGCCACCACTTAGCTTCCACCAAGACCTGGATCCAAGCCTAACCTGGAGCATTTTTGTGTTGCCACTGTTTGCTTTAATGCAGGAGTGCAAAATGCCATCATAGGGAGCTGGAAGCATTTTTATGCACTACTGTACTGCTGAAAACAGCCACCCAAAGCAGAGAGAGAACTCCTGCTTGGTGCCTGCTGATGAAGCTTTCTGGAGCAGGAAGGTCTCAGCATAATCCAGTCATCCTCAAATGAACGGCCATTCCACATCACCATAGGTAGAGCAGAGGTTCCATCACCTCAGTTTACGAGTCACTTGATCACAATCTTAAAAAAAAATTAACAGGAAATTATTTCCTCACAAATAAGATCATTTTGACTAAGTTACTTGCCTCCCTTCAGAGGAGATTTAAGGTTTTTCTCTCTTCCTCTGCAGTCTGTCTCCCTTTTGAAGATAAAAGAAAGGAAGGTTTGGGGGCTTTTTTATTTAAGAAGAAAAAACCTTTCTCCTCTTTGAAAATATTTTTCTTAGACAATTGCTGTCTCAAATTTTAACAAATACTCACTAATTTGCACCTTGTTCAAAAGCCAAATGGTAACTTTGATTTTTTTTTTTTCCCTACTGAATGTTACTTTGCCTTTCTTTGTCTTAGTGGCATAAGGAGAGTCTTAAAGAAATCAAACCACCAGCTCCATTCCAGATTTCCACAATTTGTTATATAATTTCTTAAAAGGAGCCATAAGGCCACTTGAAGAAAAAAAAAAAAAAAGCATCTTTTAAAAAGAAGAAAGAAAATAGATTTTTTTCACCCATCTTCTTGGAGATGAAGTAGCTGAGACTAAAAAAGGCATTTCATTTGAAACATTGTATTCGAGCCCAAAAAAAAAACCAACAAGGTGTCCCTGCTAGGAAACCCATTCACAGGGACCAGACAGAGGAAACCAAGAGACTTTCTTCAAGGATAAAGAGCAAAGAAGTTTTGAAAAATATGAACTCGATTTAAAACATCCGTTTTGTTTTTTTTTTTAATTTTTTTTCCCGGCTGTACGAGAAGAGACATGGGGTTTTGTTTTCCTGAGGAGGAGAATTTGGGCTCTGCAGGTTTCAGGCACAGAGGGTGCACGAGTGGCAGGCAGGACTGGGAGCAGAGAGGGAAGAGCTATACATACGTCTGCAGAACTGCCTCATAAATATGGTAGGGCTTTAATGATGGAGCAGTATTTTAGGAACCAGGTACTCAGGGCTGTTCAGGTTGCTCTGCGTTGCTCCAGCAACAAGAAGCTCATCTGAGCGGCCAGCAAGATTCCCCCTGTGAGAACAACCCCAGCAGGATCTCACAGCCACGGGTAAAAGGATGGCCAAGGGTGGGGAGCAGAGGGGCTCAGCACCTCGCTCCTCTCAAGGCTTTGCTGGGGGTGCCAGAGCATGGCTGGGAGCAGCCCCATCCTTGCAGCATTCAGAGACCTGCATCTCCTTACAACTGTCCCATCTGGAGAGGCTGACCAGTCCTCCCACTGTCCCTGGGAGTGAGCTGGGCCTCCAGACAGCACGCTACACAGGTCTCTCTCCATCCCCAGCCGTACACGTGCACACACACTCACCAGCATGCCCTGCTCATACATAGGCCTGCCCACAAGGGAAGCAGAATGACATGCACCCATCCTGTCCTTTCCCAGAGGGAGCAGATCCTCATGATGGAGCACATGCATCAGCTCCCCCACACTGCCGGGCATACCAGATTCATCTTTTCCAGTCTCCATCTCCGAGGTGGGCTGATAGCACCTCACCCTCACACCTAAATCTGGTCCAGCTCCCTGCTGCTCCACAGCTGGAGAGAAACCCCAAGGCTGCTGCACGTGTGGTGAGTATCACTCAGGCTGGGAGGACTTCAGACCAGACAAGAAAGATGAAGGCAGTGAAAAAAAAACAAAGTGAGAGCAAGAGTTCATAAAAGTTAAAGGTGATTCTTGAGGAAAACGGGCTGATTTTTACAGCAGGCACTGGAGCTGGGCAGGGGTGAAGAAGACTGAATAGCTCTGGGGAGAGAAAAGCAGCCTCTGGTTTGTTGTTATTTATCAGTTTATGAGCACTGGTATATGCTGTGGTGGGTGTGTTTGCACATCTCTAATCAGCTAAACAGTTTGTATATAGCCCTGGAAGAATGGCAAATTAACCCGGGGTGCTGGTGCTGGAGACATTTTGTACTGAAAAGATGTGTTTGGTGGCAGACTCACAGATTCCCTCCTGGATCACACACTTGCATCCAGGATGTTTTCTCTCCAGTATAAAGCCAGTGAAAACAAAACCAAAGAGCCAAACATCCTTTTCAACAAAAATAAATGGAGCTTAAGCATCAAAATATTTCTGCACATTTCTGCTGTTTGCTTATAAAAAAGAAAAACAAAAGTCAAAGCCTTCAATCACAGACTTTCAGGTTTTCTCAGCTCAGAACATCATTTCATTTACAAGATTCCGCCAATTTTTTTTTTTTTTTTTTGATGCTTTCAGGTGAAAACCAAACCCAAATTAACCTGAATGGCATTTTCCTTTTTCTCTTTTCATGGAAAATCCCCCCCGAGACTGCCCCACCAGCTATCAGCTCTCCAGGGAGAGCTGCTCTGCAGCTCCGCTCAAGGACACAGAACCAAACCCAAGGAGTTTCCATGAGCCCATTCCTGCCTGAACTACCCCACCTGAACTCAGACCCTGCATTAAACACCCTGCTGTGGCCAGTATTTGGGCCAGCCTGGCCCTACCTGTCTAAGTGCACCTCTGTTTCTCTTTGGTGCTGAAGTTTTACTGCATTTTTTGTCCAGCATGTCTCACGCTGCATCTTCTTGGTGAGGACACAGTGAAGCAACAACTCCCGCCACCACGTCAAGGAGCAGGAACACGGTCAAACCCTTTCATGAGTAAATTCTTAATGCCATGCAAATGAAAAGTGTTCTGCATTAATACAGCTTTGCCACAAAGCTATTACAATGAAGATAACGGACACGAGTGAGTTAGCACTGCGTTAGGGAGCAGGCTTCAACTCCATCTTGCCTCATTAGCAGCTGCCCCATCCCTCATGCAATCATTAAAGGTGCACTACAAAGCTACAGACATGTGAGGGGGACAGGGAGAGAGAGAGCAGGGCAGACAATCCTTCCAGGAACCTGTTTCTGCTCCTTCAAGATGCACCGTGGGGTCACCACTGTTTGCTCTTTCCTCCCTCGATTCTTTCCCTGCTTGGTTTTCACAGATTAGAAAACCAAGTTTTAGCTTTGCTCGCCCAGATTGTTCCTCCCTCCTCCCCAGCCATATTAAAAGCCACAGGAGGGTATTTATGTGAGGAAATCTTTGCAGAGAATCCCCTGCTCGGTCCCTGCGGAGCATCAGGTTTATTCTTCCCCAGCTCCGTGCAGTAGAAAAGCTGCTTTCAAACCTACCTCATGCAAAGACAGCTGTGCAGTCCCCAGCAGTGGTGAGGCCACTCCTGCCTGAGCTGGGGCGAGGACATGTCTGCATTGCCCCCACCCTGGGCATGTCCCAGCCCTGCTTTCAGTGGCACACGGGGTGCCCGTGGTCCCACATCCCTCTCGGGGGAAGGCAGCTCCTGGCTGCACCCATCTCCCCCGCACATGGATTCCTGGCCAGCAGCTCAATGAGACAAACATCTCCTCCACACAGAGAAATTTCTGCAGTTGTTATTTTTTTCACTTTTTTGTTAAGAACTAGGGGAGGCAGAAGCAGAGGTCTCCTCCCCCTTGCTGCTGGCACCCTTGTGCTCCCAGGCAGGAGCAGTTCCCACAGCCCATCTCTGCAACTAATTGCCCAAGCTGCTTCCCTGGCACCCCAGGGAGAGGAAAAGATCATTATCCCTTTCAAAATGAGACTGTGGAGAAACATGAGTCCAAAACAGAAATTATATTTCCAAGGGATGGAGGGTCCCTTTGCTGCCTGACCCACAAAGAGCCCAGCTCTGTCTCCAGCTCCTCATCCATGCCTGGCTCTGGGCAAGCAGCACATCAGTACACAGGACTCTACGCTTGCTGTAGGGCAGGGAGAAATGTGCTAATAGTGTTACCATTTCTATGGAAATGGGATGAACGCTCAGGTAACATCCTCATCCACTGCTTCTGCAGCCCCAGAGTCTGGCAGCAGGGTGCTGCACAGCCAGGATTAGCAGGGTTACATGGGACCATACAGAATCACACAATGGTAGGGGTTGGAAGTGACCTCTAGATATCATTTTGTCCAATCCCTCATGCCAAAGCAGGCTCATCTAGACCAGGTTGCCCAGGATCACATTTACATGGGTTTTGAAAGTCTTCAGAGAAGGAGACGCCACAACTTCTCTGGGCAGCCTGGTCCAGGGCACCATCATCCTCACAAGGAAAGTTTTTCCTGATGTTTAGGTGGAACATCCGGTGTCCCAGCTTGTGTTCATTGCCCCTTGTCCTGTCACTAGGCAGCACAGCAAAAGTCTGTTACCATTCCCTCGACACTCACCCTTTATATATTTACAAACACAGATAAGATCTCATCTCAGTCTTCTCTTCTCCAGGCTAAACAGACCTAGGTCTCAGCCTTCCCTTGTAACAGAGATGATCCAGTCCCCCCATGATCTTTCCAGCCCTCCATTAGACTCCACTAGCTCCCAGGGGAACTGGAGGGCTCAGAACTGGACACAATACTCCAGACGTGGCCTCACTAAGGCAAAGTAGAGGGGGAGGAGAAACTCCTTCCATCTGCTGGTTACACTCTTCTTAAGGCACCTGAGAAACCCCTGTGAGGGCAGGGCTGGCCTTGTCACCTCCACTTCCAGCCTAAACACTTAGCCACAGCCCCAGGAGCCCTCGTCCCGTGCTGACACAGGGTGGTTGACACGTTGCCCATCCTCTCTGGTGGGTCCCTGCTCCCCACCACGCTGCACTGCTGGTTTCACCCAGCACCTGCTGTAGCCTGTCATCCCCTATGGCTTGCTTGGTTTGAGGCTGTTGTGTTTGTTTTCTTTCACAGTTAACTTTCAAGTATAAATGTGCAAGCTGAGGAAAGTGTTCCTAGTGCCCCATATGTTTCCTCTCAGGAGCAGAGCCATTCCTTCCCATCCTTCAGACTCCTAAGATGCTGCTGCCTCTTCTTTCATCTCCCCATTGCTGCAGAGTCAGGAGTTGGGCTCAGGGAGCAGCCAAGCATCCCCTGCCCCAACAGGACGGGGCACATGGCTTCTGTCCCACAGCCTCACCCCACACCTATGAGCTGGAGTGCCTCCTGCAATGAAATGTTTCAAACCTAAAAATAAAAAACAGAACAGAAAAGGATGTCCCATCCCCTCCCCTGACACACACATGCACGTACACACCCCTGCGGACTCCTCTTTCACCTGGTATATCAAATGGCCATGTCTTTTTGAAGTTACCATGGCAGTGAGAGCAGAGCAGCAGCACAAGTTGCAGAGGAGGAGAGAGAGAGGGAGAAATGCTGGCAGAGGGATGGGGAGAACAGGAAAGGACCGAGAAGATTCTCTGATGTTTGCAAGATGTGGTGCAGGCAAGGCTTTCCCTCCCTCTGGAGAAAATAAAATAAGCAAATAAATATCCAGCCATGAGAGGGCAGACAAAAAGTAGAGAAAAGAGAGATCTAAAAGCAGAGCTGGGAAATGGACTAAGGGAGAAGCAAAACAGAGACAGAAAATCAACCAATTCAAGAACAAGGAGTGTACCGAAAGAGAAACAGAAGGTGAAAGAAGATTTGGCATCAAAATCTAGAACAAGAATAATTACAGGAAGCAGTAGGTTTTGAAGGCAAAACATGCAAAAATGCCAGTGACAGATGGCTTCTGAGCAGCCAGCCCAGCCATAGCCACTGGCCACAGTGGGGGTCCACTGCCACCCTGCACCCAAGGGAGAGCCCCATATGAGACCACCCTCAACTCTTCTTGCCTGAGCAAGCCCAGGCCCATCAGACACACTGTTGGCTGGAGCTGGGTTGCAATGAGCAGCTCAGAACAAGGCTTGAGCTCAGACCTGTTCCTCATCAGGAAAACTCCGGCCACCCTGCGCTGGGCTGCAGGTCCTCCTTGCAAACCCAGGCTGATCCCACACACCAGGAGTGTGTTTGTGTGTCATAACAAGTAGGGAAACGATGGATGCTTCCGAAACCTCATGCAGAGAAACAGCACAGCACAGGGGGAAAGGAGGGACACCCTTATCTAAGGCCAGATGCTGTTCCTGGTTGCACAGAGTCACGGTGCATGGCTCTGTTTCTGCTCCATATCGTGAGGATAGCTGGTCTTGGTTCAGAGCCTCACTGCATGAATGTTGAGCTCAGCCTTTCCCCTGCATCTTGACAATGTGAACCCAGGTGCTGACTTAATGCCTGTGACCAGCTCAGGAGGCCAGCATAAGTTGTACAGCTCTTTGTACAACCAGTTGGGAAAGCACCACAGACCTGTCTTCCTGCCAAGATCCGATATCTTCTAGTGCAGATCTAATCTACCCCAGCAACAAGGACCTGACATTTCCCTCTTGGGCTATTCCACAGATTTCATTGCCAGGAAGTCATTCAAAGCATCCCATTTTTCTCAGCCTGAGTCTGTACTCCCAGTAGAGCCATGCTAAATAATTCCTATTTGCTCTGGAAGCTTAAAATCTTCATATGTCATTTTGGCGTTGTACCTTATTTAAAATGGTTGACATTTCTTCAATTCTGGGCTTACCTGGAGGGTGCTAAGCAGAAGACCAAGAGACTGGAAAACTTTGCAAAGCAAAAAATCTTACAGAACAGGAATGTAGGATGAAAACAGCATCCCACGCATATTTAAATACCAGCATCCAGAGCGAGCAGGATTATGATTGCTTGGCCTGAAACAAATGGTTCCACTTTTGCTGCTGCTAATACCATTAAATAACCAAGCCGGCGAATGTCACTGATTAGAAAATAGCACAGAACGTTTGCGAGCGCTAATCAACTTTACAGAAATGTTAACTTTCAGACCTAAAAAACCCTTGACAGTGTCCCTGTGAAGTTATTTCGGGTGAGGCTCCGCATACCGGAGCTGTCCCTTCGCATTAGGCTTGATCCCTGCTCACTGTGTGAGCACACAGCAGAGTGCACCCTTAATGCCTCTCAATTACCTGACAAGCAAAGCAACTTATTGGTGCTCTTTATGTTAATGTCCCGATATTTTTCATATTTATGATATCTAATTACATTTGCTCCTGATAGTGATGTAATGTTTAGGTACTGAAGATGGAGAAGACTGCTCTAATGTTAATATATTTACATTATTAAAAAGTAATACATTACATAGGTAGTCTGCTGTGTAGGGCTGGATTTCTAGATGAGCTCTCAAGGCAAATCCATTATCTTCTCCCTCCTCCTGTCCCCTGTACAGATTCTGATAACTAGGATTGACTGGCAGTGTTTAAGGTGACTGCGGCTGGTATCGTGGTGCCAAAAGGGAAAAGGTATCTTACACATGCATGAAATTAAATAGGCCCAGGGGTCTCAGAGGACCACACGGCATTACCAGGCAGAGGAATTCAAGACATTTGCTCAGAAGATCAGCCCTGCAAAAATGGTGAAAAAAAAAAAAAAAAAAAAAACAGCTCAAGAGGGTTAGATAAAGGTGGACTCGCCTGTTCAGTGCCATCAGAGGCACTCTCTGTGAAAGTCCACTAGCTGGAAGAGAAATCTCTGCAAGCCCCTCAGGCTTCAGACTGCCTTTTCCCCTCTGCTCAGGGAATTGCTGATGTCTGATGATCGCCAGGGCATACTGCAGAGCCCATGGCCCTCTTCAGATGAGGAGAAACGGTGTATTTTAGGAGAGGTTTGAGTTATATTCCTTAAGGATCACCTTCTGGGAGGGGCACGTTCCCTTTGGGACTGCATCCTCCTGCAGTGCTTCTTCACAAGTTCACCAAAGAAGCCAAGACCCGGGCTGGTGCTTCATACATTTTTTAGACACACCTCAAAGTAGCTAACTCAGAGCTGAAATCTGTTATTCAGTAATACATGTCTAGTCAGCTCAGGAAAGATGTCAACTGCAAGTGAAAACTGGGGGGAGAGGAGGCAGAAGCTGTGGTTAAGCCTTCTGCTGGGGGATGTTCACCAGCTGAGCAAGTGCTGAGCGTCTTTATCTTCTGCTGGGATCTGTAAGAACAGGGAGGGATCCACACCTCCCATACACATACAACACCTCAAAAACCCTGAAGAGCCCTTCGCTCCCAGCAAAAATGAATCACAGACACAAGAGGACACACAGATGTCCAGCACTAACAGCGCTGAAGGATGTATTGACAGAAAGGCCTCTTCAGGATTCATCTACAAAATCCTAATAAATGAGAAATAGGTGCTTTAATGAACAGCAGCCGCAGCAGTGATGCAGCTGCTGTAGTCTCAAGGCTTAAGTGATTGACACTGCAGAAGGAAAAAGACAAGTTGGGGTGCAGAAGCCCTGCTAATAAACACTAGATAACAAAAAAAAAAATAAAATTCAAGTCACCAAATTCTCACCAGCTACAGCAAGGTCTACCTGATCACCCATGACCTGCTTATAAGCTATGGTCTAGTGCCTACACAAGCTGTCAGCTACCCATTAGAAACCTGCT
>NW_008587506.1:252625-290201 GCF_000691845.1 Merops nubicus
ACACACATACTGGAAGAGACAGCAGCAGTACCCACCAGTGAGGACAGGCACCACTGCCAGTGTTTGGACCCTGGACAAATTAATTGGATGATGGGGAGATGAGCAGGTGAACCTCCAGCACCTGCTTCAGCATAGGTATTTCCATTCAATACAACGTGCTCACATCTTTCAAAGGGAAAATATATGAAATTAGGTCTTCCTGGCTATTTCTACTCCTCTGGATGTAATTTCTGTCTCCTCAGAGTGATGTGCGCTTACACCGAGGAATTGGAAATGACTCCTGAGTCAGTAATAGTGGTGGGGATGAGGGGGGTTGCTTGCAAGTCAGAACTCATCTACATTGACAGAGAAGTTGTAAGGCAGCTTCTGTGATTTCTACCCAAATTAAGCCTAGCACAAAGGAGGATTCTCAACCTCCTCTTTTAATGAGCACAGAGCTATAAGGACAATTACACTGAATGAAATAAAATTAATTAACGCACACATTTGGGGACTAAAAATGCTTATTATCTAATATGTATGAATTTGACCCAGCTTAAAATTAATGACAGAGCCAGAACGTACATGGCATTCAGGTTATATAAAACTGAAATAAACATGGTGCAAAGAGAGATGCTGCTGATCCTTTTAATATCAGCACTGCAAGAGCTAGGAAGAGGGGATGAAAGCATGTGCTGTACATAATTTTCATATAAATTTGCTTCAGTTGAGCTTGTACTTTACACGTGTTTTAACAACTGAACTTACTGGCAAGAATGAACTTGGCAAAGTGAATATTAGGTAATACTTCTATGAATATTTTCTCGAGCTGAAATTCTCTTTTGGAAAAAGACTAGCACAATGCAGCACTTCACTTTCCGGGATGCCAATAGCACTTATGTAATTGATTGAGTTTGTGGTTGCCTGCGTCCTGGAGTTTCAGCCAGGATGCCTGCCTTAAATGCTTGATCAGGAATTTTTAGTCTTGGAGGATTCTTTCAAGGAGAAGCATCCATCCAGCCTAAGAACAGACGTATGCCATGTGGCCTACTGATCCAATTAAACTGACCGATACACTTCGAATCCAGCATCAAGAAATGTGCAATTAATTAAGAACTTGCATGAGGCTGACAGGCCACAACTTATTCATCCAACTTATCTAGCAAGAAATAACTGACTTATGAGGAAATTCGAGAACATCATAAATTGTTCGTGGATTACAGCAAGGCAAATTTTATTAAATAACTCACTCCAAATCACTTGGGTCATTTGATGTATGACAGAATAATTTTGGTGTGTAAGAACTTCTTGGATGATGTTAATGGGCAATCCTATCTGGATAGTGGCTGTGAAATCACATTTAGCATCTCAGGAACTCCAGCTCAGCGTGCTCTTCTTATTACAAAAATATACAAATGTGTAGTTTTACTCGTCAGTCCAAGAAATGAGCTTAATGGAAGGAAGGCACCATGGGTCTGCCTGTGCTTCCTGATAATATGAAGAAAAGCCCCTTTGCAGACCAGAGCTACCAACCCCCCGCACTGGAAACCCTCAGGCCTACACTTGGGGGCGGGGAGGGGGGTACAGAAAATCACCCAAAGATGTGCAGATGATAGAAATAAATTTTCAGATCATTGTGCTTAGGCTAGAAGATCTGTGCCTAATTATAGTGCCCGTTTCCTGAGCCAAGACAAAGCTCTTTTTTCTGCAGCAATCCACGCGCGGGGCGTTCTAGCGCTTCCCCCGCGCCCGCAGACGTAGGGGGAGCAAGGAGAATTGGATGCACATGGTTCAACAGGATTTGGACTGAGGAAGTCTGAAACTTGGCATGTCTCATGAACCCGGCAGTCTCCTACAGATACAAATCCAAATAAAGTCTGTGTGAAAGGAGTGAGCTGAAATCTTCCCTGCTTATGCATGTGTGTCTGCGAGAACCTGGATCCACCTGGGCACAGAGCAGGAGGGTGGTGCAGAACGGCTAAAATGAAGAGCTACCTTCCCATCCTTCCACAGAGGCAGTTGCTAAGAACACCCTCAGGAGCAGATTTCCTGGGGATGGTGATGCTGAGTTTGGGGAAAGGATCACAAGTAACTCACTGCCCATGTGCAGGTCCCAACAGCTCCCGGTGCTGTGCAGTGACTGTTGGGACTTGCCAAAGAAGGATGGGTTCTCTGCAAACCCCAAATGTGCACAGGGGTGAAGAGCCCTTTCCCGTGCCTACGATGGGTTGAGGCAGCTCTAAGGACATAAGGGTTGTCCTCACATCGCTGGTGACAGGACTAGCAATAAAAAAAAGGATGAAGATGTGTGATTCCTCAGTCAGAAAGCCATGGATAGGAGTTTTCTGAACTAAGCCACAGGTTTATGTATGTAACCCCATTTTTCTACAGTGAAATCTCCCATATATAACTCCCATGTAATTCGTCATTCAATACTTTTATAATCCCATTTTTTCTTCTGGGGAGATTCCAATCTCTCCATCTGCCCCCAGATCTACATGGGAATATTGTCCTGGTGCATTCCTAAGGGAAAACCACTGCTACCATTCTTCCTGGCTCCTGTGAAGCAGCCCCTTAACCCTGCAGAGGAAGGACCCTTTGCTAGTTTTGTCATTAGCATTCCCTACTACTTGCATGTAATTTTTCTTTTTCCTCTTCATTCTCTTCTTTTTTAACTTCTGCAGTGAATTCTGCTTCAACACCCACATGTCTGCTATTGAAGCCAATCAGCAGGATTGACTCAGGTAAGTTCTTTTATTAGGTACTGATTTCTTTGTGTCTGATGTCTTTATCCAGACTCCTTTGAAAATCCCATTTTGCCTGAGCATATTGAAGCAAATGCCTCTCTCACTCTTTTTCATTAGCAATTTTAGGGCAGCACTGGCAGGTTTTTCACTCCTCTCTCTTGAACTCGGGGAGAAAAAAGCTGCAGTAGTTTTATCTCTTTTTGCTGTCTCCTGAGGATGTCCTGCCAACATTCCCCCACCTCCAAAATCGGACAGAAAAAATGTAGGTCTTCAGTAGTCAAATGGGCTGAGATTTGGAAGCAACAACATTTCACAACACTGGCTTTCTCATTTCCTCAGACTAGAATTAGTTCTGCCACCAACATTTTGCCCAGGGCCCCCGACCCCAGGAGTGCTCACAGTGTGTCTCTCTCTCACAGAAATTATTATGCTCCAATGAGGATGTTCCCAGCAAAGCTCTAACATCTCTGGCACGGATTCATGTTATATCTAGGTTTTGACATTGGGCCTGCTCCTATAGAAGTCAATGTCAAAATTCCTTGTGAGTGTTTGAGCACAAGGATCAGTCCTGCTCCTCTGATTTATGCAAGTTATTTTTATATGATAGCGAATTTGATGCAGTATTACAAAGTCTGGAATTAATCTGCATTCTAATACTTTATAAAAATCAGTTAAAAAAAAAAAAAAGCCCAAATTAACATCCTCCTTAACCTTTATTTTTATCAAGTGTACTAAATCAACTGAAGAATAATTGCTCTGAGGACTATGCCAAATGAGTGCACATTTAGTTTACATATTCCCTAATGTAATATGAATTGATGAACTTTCTGAGATACACATGATATAAATGATCATGATGTGCCATTCTTAATTTCTTTCAATTGTCTCTGCAGAAACACTTTGCTCTTAAGATGAAAAGTGTGTTAGGGGCCCACAGGAGGGAAGGAAACGCACTTGTAAGTATTTGCCCTTTTGACAAGAAGAGAAGCTTTTCTAAACAGAAGGGTTGAAATCCTGCTGTACAACAACTGACTGGGAGCCGGATTACTGCACGGGGCATGGCATGGCATGGCTGTGAGCAGATCAGGCTCCAGCTGCTCTCAACTCCAGAAAGAAGAAATCTGAGTCAGCCCCACTACACCATGCTGGTCCTGCCTTCACCAGCTTCCCAGGAAGGCCCCACCTCAGCCTCCAACCCATGACTTGGACCTCTTTCAGCTAGGTGAGGAGAGGAAGAGTGGTGGCTTCTCCCTTATGCACGAGCAGCCCAGGAGTTAGTCCAGCTCAGGATCAGGTGCCCTCACACCCCAACTACAAGGGGAGCCACAGCCTCACCGTGAAGAGGGACAAAAAGCGAGCCAGTGATGTCCCATTGTGTTTGACTTGCATTTGTTGTTCTACGAATGCAGCAATGCCTGCACATCCTACCCACCTCTCTCCTGCAGGAGAAAGCACCTCCATGAGAGCGAAGGTGCAAGGACCTCCTCTGCTTCTTCTGCTGATGACTGTCAGAGACTCTCTGTGGCATCGCTTCAGTACAACAGGCTATTACCAGATGTTTTCCATACTCTATGAGTCTCCCAACCTTGTACGACCTTGGGCACATCTTCTCTGGTCCTCAGTTTGCCATCTGTTAACTGGGGCATAATAATGTGTTACAGGTTTTAAAGCCAAATAGGATAAGCAATCATCTGAGTTGGAGTGTTGTATAACAGAGGCCACTGGACTTCCCTGAATTAGCTTTTGAATCAAAGCAAACCTCTTAGAAAATGTAGCCTGCTTTGATTTGCTCATAGCTAGACTCTGAGGATCCAAAGGAAATGTGGTAAATGGTGCCAACGTTAATTACCATCACAGATAGATTTGTCTGCGTTTGGCTTCCTGCATGGACTCCCACACTTTGTTGAGCAGGAGTCTCACAAAAATGTTTGCTCCTGAGATAGATACAGACCGTAATCAAACCATACCTTACCTTCCCTGTTATGGCACCGAGTTACAATGGTAATACATTATAATAGTAATATTTATGAAATGTTCCAATCCCTGCCTTCAGCCATATGGTTCCTCCCCAGATTGTGCCAAACTCCACTCAGCAGATTGTGCACCAAGGCAGGGAAGCCAGCGCTGAGCTCGCTCTTCCCATTTCCTCTCCTCTGCACACATCCCAGCGGCTCCCCAGCAAAAAGGGGGCTGCGTCTCCATTAACCTTGATAGGAGCTCCTGCCGTGCAAATAATAATGCTCATGGTGATCACAGAGCTGGCTGCCTAGGGAGAAACTTTTCTTCTCTGACACCTGTGAGCAATCTGGAGCCATTAGCCATTTCACTCCAATACTAATGATGCTCCCTTCAGTCATTATCACTTTTTTTTTTTTTTTGATAAAACCTCCAGTAAAGCTGAATCTAACAGGTCATTAAAAGCCCAAGGAAGCACTGACTGACTTGATCCCAATTGTTCCTCGTGTCTGACAAGATTTTCCCTATTGAGCATTTGACTTGCATTTTATGTTGCCTCATTAAATTGTGCTAGACTTTAATCAAGGTCAAATGGGGGCAAACCTGCGTTTCAAGAATCCAAACAGCTTGTGCCAGGGTGTTAATCTGCAGCTTGTGTTGTTGCATGAGCACTCACATTGGATGGAGCCCCACAGCTTTCCTTAACTTGGGGCACGACCTGTGCCTCACAGGACACGTGGTAAAACTAGGACCTGTGGTTGTTTATACTTCATTAAAGTCTCATTTGAATCCTTCTCCAACGCCTCTGAAGTGAAACGCCCGGACGAGATCAGTGAAGAAAGAACGCTGTGTCACAGCATGAATAAAACATATTCTAATTTTATCAACACCTAGAGTACCAGTCTTTAAAATCCTGAGGTATTTTTTTTCCTTTATAAGGTATATGATGAACAGCCGATTACATTTTTGATGTCTTTTAATGATCATAATTAAGTATGATCCATCATTGTAATTTCACCACTAAATCAAGGTAGATCACCATAACAGTCATGATAAATCATGGTCTTTGCACAACTATTCCTAAGGATGAACCAGAAAATGAAGTTAGAGGACTTCAGAACCTCTCTGCTCCGTCAGCAGGATACTTAGCAGCAAGTGCAGGAACACAACATGATGAGTGGAACCACTCATCTCCTTTCAGGTTCACGGGCTTGCAGAGCTCCTGTAAAGAGCTGTGCCTCTGGTCCTGCTTTCCTGTAACTGAGGAAGCTAATTCTTGGTCGTTCCTTCCATTTATTTTTCTTCCTGAAAGCCCAGGCTCAGTGTTTCTTATTTAGAGGAAGATGGTATCAAAAGGAAACAGCTCCTTACAGCTATTCCCTCTGCAAACCCTCATGTTAAATAGAACACGGACTTTAAAGAATAACTGTACAGTCACTCCAGTCATGACTAAAGCCAAAGTTCTCACTGCTGAAGGTCAGGTAAGGCCCCTTGGTGCTATCCATATTTATCAACACTCTAAATTAGTCTGTAAGGGAGTTTACGATGGGGCAATATATCCTCACAGGGGCCATTAAGGCTCCCTTATCACTTCCGATATCTCATCATATATTTTTGGAGGGCAAAACTCTTGATACTACCAACAAGATGGATTTGCTTTGGCCAAATTCAAGTCTGAGGGTCTATACGTTTTTTTCCTTACTTTCCTCTGTAATTTCAGTTCTCTTCGACACTGTTCTACAGTGCTGCATGCCACAGATGGCTGCCTAGCCAAGAAATGTGAAGAGAGCTCTTGGGAATATAAAAAGCAAAAATATTACATAAGTTTCTCAGCCCCAAAGTTGAGCAAATATGTGCTGATATATCCTGTTGACTGCTCTAGGACTCTCTGGAGGAAAAATAAATCGTCATGCTAATGTATAATATTGACTTTTCCATGTAGTTTTGTATGATGGAGCATGCTTCAATTTCACCAACCAAAGCTCTCAGCAGCTCACGTAAAAGATGTACAATATTCATCATCAGACAAATGGGGAAACTGAGTTTCACAGGTGTCAAAAGCTGTTGTACAGGATGCTGGTGGCAGACTTTTTCTCTCCATCCACTAGGCGTGGTTTCCTCCCAAAGACCGTGAAGAGAACAGAACCAGGTCCCTCGAGAGGACAGTAAAGATGGTAAATTTCCCTCATCATGGTCCAGATGAGAAGCACAGTAGAAGCGATGCATCACAGCTAGATCCCCCACTCTCCCGCAAGCTAGCGGAGGGCTCCCATCACTCCTGGTCTTCTTTCTCACATTCATTTTAATCAAGTCTCTGTCATTTTCAGGTTCTGCTACAGCACGCTCAGCTCGACCTGCCTTTGGCTCTGTGTCAGGGGTGTCATATTATCCATCCATGTTACAACGGTAATGCTTGATAGCCAGGAAGGTCATTTCATCTCTAATAATTCCCCCAAAGGGGATATGAAGGTAGAATGATTACAGAGTCATATACCTTCTTGCAGAATACCTCATCCTCTTGTTGCTAGATTATTTAAATGATAAATGGAAATTGGCTAAGGGAAAATCACTTAGAAATGAATTGTGGTCGCAAGCCATAGGAAACACATCAGGTTTCCAGAAAGACAAAATAAAAATCATCAAAGGTTACGCTCTTTACTAGATACCATCTAAAAAACACCTCTTTAAAGTATTTTAGATTTAACACTGCATACCTGTTATTAGGGAGGGGAATACCATGGGGCAGAATACTGGCCCATCACTGCACGAATGGCCCAATAAACTGAAACTTGTCAAAACCTGGACCTGGTACTCTGACAATCTAGAAAGAAGGCATGTGCACAGCTAGGCTCTGTGAGCCAGAGGCACTCACAAGCTAATCTTAGACTGTGCCAAGCTAAGAGGAAGCAGAGATGCTCCTATCTAGCTCCAAAAGACCTGGGAGCTGAGATCTGAGCTCTTTCCCACGCAGAATGACAATACCGTAATTCTAAAAAAATCAAAGATATCTTATCATTTTTCTTTACACTGTCATCTAAAGTTTTGCTTCTGCTGCTGCCTTTGTTCAAGTCCTTGGAAATACAGGTAAATACCTCTTATAATCACCTCGCTGTGCAGTCAGGCGGGAGAGGTGAGCAGGGGAGTGCTGGCGAGGGTGGGCAGCTTCATCCCCCAGCTCTGCCGCTGCTCTGCCGAGTAGCCTTGGGCTACCCAGCCCTGCTTCTCAAAGCTCCCTCAGATCTCCCGATTGCCAAACCAGGATTGTAATAGTACCGCCGCGGCTCTGCGACGCTTAATTAACGCTTGGGAAGGTCTCTGCATGGTGTACGTGCTGTCAAAATGCCAATGCCTTTGCCATGTTGCTTACAAGACAAGGAGATGACAGGAGGCTGGTTGTGGTCGTGCTGGGCCAGGCTGAGCTGCGCTGAGCAGTCCTCACTGGTACCACGTACATGCTTGTCTGTCTGCTCATGCCCATCTACTGTCTCCTGACTAATGTTTAAATCATAAGCTCTTTAATGCAGAGGCATTTCTTGCTTGGGATCAGTGCAGTGTGGGATCCTGGTTCATGGCTAAAACTCGGAGGCATCGCAGGAAGATGAATAATTGTCAATGTAAATGGCTGCTCTGCTTTGTGGCATCGGTTTAGTTTGTGGGCATGTACTGAAATCCACCTGCTTTTCCCTCCTCTCTGTGTTTCTTCTTTATTGACAGCTTAATCACCTTTATGTCTGCTGCTTATCTTGGAGGATTTTCTATGAATTGCATTCACTGACTTCCACTGTGACAATATCTACGCTTTTCTAATTAACCGCCTGGTGGACACAGTTACAAGCCACAATAAATATTTTCTGTACCAGAGAATAATCATGATGCTGCCACTTGACCTGAGGGTTTTCACATCTTTTGATGATGGGTTGTTTGTGGTTTGTTTTTTTGGTTTTTTTTTTTGGTCCTAAGACTGTTAGCTGTCTCACTGCAAATGCAAACAGATGTTTCACATCTTATCACTCAATGACCCGTTCCACAAACCTAAAACAATAAAACTTCAGGCACTGATGTTTCTATCAAATGAAAAGTCCATCTACTCTTTTCAGCCTAGTACAAAAGATGGGAAAAAAAAAGAAGGTTAGCCTAGGGGAGCTTAGTCTCCAAAAACCACCGAATCCTTGGAGACTTCCAACAATATTAGTAATTACTGCTCAAAGCAAAGCTGAGTTGGCATGGAGACCACCAAGAGCTGGGTCTTTAAGAGATCAGCTCCTATTCAAGACATATATTAAGTGCTGTATTAAGCACCTACCAAACCCCAGAAAAAATGTAATCACAGAATTATTTCTAAATGGACATCTTAGTTTTCATAAGTCAAGAAAAGGGGTCGCGAATAGAAAGGGCAAAAATCAGCGTGGAGAAACATTTACCTCAGCCTCTCTGGGTGCCATTAATCACCCTTTCTCCAAAGCCTTGTACAAAAGCCATTAAAATTTAAGATAGGAGAAACCAGTGCTATTCCTACAGCTACAGCTATTGCTGCTGCTACTACTCTTAATTAAGGTCTGAAAGCAGTTAAACATTTAAATATGATAAGGCTCAGAGGTGAGCTGACTTGCCAAATGGAGAAGGAAAACATTGTCAAAGAGAGTAAGGGAGGGGAGCCCAGGCTGTGGAACAAGAGGGGCAGAGAGATGCAGGATGCACTGCCGGGACCAGCAGTTCCTCCTGAGAAGTGAAGTCAAAGTTATGAACCATCTCAAGTAGTAAATATGAGCTCAAATGCTGATTCTGAAAAGGCTTTTCTGTTCAGGTACCCTGAGATACATCTTAGTGGAGAAGGCACCTGTGAGGGCCACTTCACACCGGAACGCAAGGAGGTGTTGAACAAAACCGTGGGGATCCTTCCCTGGAGAAAAGCCCCAGGTCAAGAGCTAATATGAAAGGAAAAATAAGAGCCACAGTCAGGGGCCCCACAATTCCAGGTCTAGGAACCCCGGTCTGGAAAAACTCTGGGTGATGAAGGGGGTTCAGCACCGTCGCTGAACACAAACAACTTGATATAACTTGTGCTCAGAAGCGGCTCTGAGCATTACCCAGGAAGTTAGTGTCATATTGTATAATCCACATTTGCTTTATGATGACACAGTGTCTTCCCTCGTGGATATTTTACCTCTCAAGCAGTAAGACAATAAACTACAGTCCCTGACAAGAAATGTTTTCATTGCCATTGTTTTAGAAACACATGTTTTCTCATTCACTATCAGCACCACCTAAATCAGAAGGGGTGACTTTCACAATAAATCAGATAAGAATGGCTCAAAACTGATACCTGCCAGCTTGTTTTCTCCCTTAATGGTGCCCCCGAGGCAGGCTGAGATGCCTTTTCCCAGAGCAGCCCAGGGGATGGGTGTGAGGAGGATGATGAGAGCCGGACCCTGCCTGGTGTGGGCAACTGTGCTGAGCACCTCTCTGCTGTGATGAATGACACTGCATAAAGTGGAGCAGCATGGGAAGTATGCAGAGAAACACATGAGGAATTAACCATTTCTGAGCCCTAAGAAGCGCACTGCTGAAAAGCTCTTTTGAAAGTCATTGCAAGCCTCCAGCACAAACACAGCCACTGGTAAAAGGGCTTTTGCCTCAGTGATAACCGTGGACTTTTGGCTGCCAAACTGAGGATGTGGATGAGGAATAAAAATCCAGTGCTGTGGTTTTGACGCTCACAGATAAGGATTTGGAATTCTCTCCACTTCCCCTACAAAATCCTGGGGTATTGTAGAATAAGTTAAACATAAATGACCAACAGAATCATTATCTTCAAGCATCTAAGCCGATGTTTGCCCAGCTGGGGATGAGCATAGGTTGTCTCAGCAGCTGTGGGTCTGCACTGCACATCTACACCCTGCACCCACGGATAAAGGGTAACCCTGCAGGATCCCTCTGCCCAGTTGCCTGGGAGGTTTCTGGGAGGATGAAAGGAAGGTAAATGGAGGAGCTGTGCACTGCAGCTCCTCGTCTCGGTCTGACACGGCTCCCGAAGCACCACGCTGAAGCAAGGCAGTAGTAAGGATGGCTGAGAGAAGTAGGTGGGTGGTGATTACAGTTATTTCTTCCCCTGCCCCAGGTGAATCTTTCCTCTGTGAAGAGTGTTTCTTACACACAGGCAGATAACTTATTCTTTTCAGTGTATGCTTCCCTTGGTTGTCCCTGCAAACAGTGGATCCAGCTTCTCCTCTCAAAGCAATGGGCTTGTTGAGATGCCTCAGTCCTGTGGGGTCCCAGGGACCATGTCTGAATGGAGTCAATGTTCTCATTTTCCCCAATTCCTGCTTCCCTGGGAGCCCAGCAAGGCTTGCCAGGCCAGAGAGAGGGATCTTCTACACTGCCACTGCATGCCAGAGCTGTGTCATGTGTCCCTTCCCACCGGGCCCCGGATCAGTCAGCCACCCGTATGTTACAAACCTTCCCCAGGAGCAGCTAAAAACTCCACTGTGGCCACTGACTCAAACTAGAGTTGCTGCCAACACTGGGAAGGGTGCATCTCTTCATGCACTCAAAGCCTGGTTCCGACCTGCTCTGGTGCACACAAAAACCTTCACAGGAAGAACTTCCAGTGTCTGCACAAGTCATTAGCTCCAAAGAGTGAGAGCTGACGTGCTCGTGTGCAGGAATGGCTCACGTGCAGGTCAGCAGCCCCACAGAATCGTGCCCCTGTGGGGACATCCCATGCCCACATATGGGCATTATTCTTCTCTCTTCATACCGTCGCTGTGCTGCTGGTCATTAAGGCACCTTACTCAGGCAGTAGCTACCACTTGGAGCCTTTACAACCTGTTAACCAGAGCATGTCTGAATTTTTTAAAGTTCTGCATTATGTCTTCTTGCATTTTGTATTCAGCTACACAACCAGAGCTGTTGTCTCTGCTCTCATTATCTCAGACCTCCATTAACATAATGCCTTCCCTGATCTTGAGGAATTAAAGCTCATGGTGAACACTGCAGCCAAAATCAGCATCTTCCCTGACCACATCACCACTTTGCACAGCCTCCCCATAGCCCTGATCTCTGTTGCACCAAACGTAACTTGTACATCTCTGCATGTTCTTCACAGGACTGTTCATCATTCACAACCCAAGCTGATACTTATTTTTTTAGCCCAATGGTGCAAGCCCTTGCTGTCCTATTCATCAGGAAACACTTTTTTACATTCTCTCCTTACCCCTTGCAATTATACACTCTTTGCAAACATTCACTTCGTTGTTCTCCCCAAACATTTCCTTAAGATGCCAGTTTGTGCTACAAAAAGACAGACATTGATTAGACTGCTGATGTGTTGTAAACAGCACCTAAAAAGGTGACTAGCATGTTCACACCACGGTCTCATTATCTTCTGCTTCTCTATCTCAATGCCTGCATTTCTGTTTGTCCTGTCTCTTACATTAAAAGTTTTTGAAGGTGGAGACAAACTTTTTGTACAGCAACATGCATATCATGGTCCTGCCCCACACCTGGAATCTGTGGCTGATGCTATAGTAATAACAAGGAAAATGCTTCTTCACCCTTTGGGTACACAGCTTCCGATGTAGTGCAGGGATTGTATCTCTTCCAGATGTTTTGTGCTGGTTTCTCCTCCTGTTCAACCCCTGCCTATTTCTTGTCCAGTGTCTGTTCTCCATTTCAACCTTCTTCCTTTCCCTGTTTTCACCTGTCTCAAATATTTTGTCTCCCTGTGGATTTTTTGCCCAGCTGCTTTTCTACCATTCAACCCCCTCTCTCCCAGCACTCACAGCTCACTGAAAGCCTCACTTGTTTATGCCATCCAGTTCTTTTCTGCTTTTTATGATCTCTGGTTCTTTTCTGCCTCCTTGCTGCATTCCTACTTCCATGGGCTCTCCTACCTCCCTCTTCAGTCTTTCCACTGACAGACCATGTTGGTTGCTCTCTGCGCATCTCTTGACACACAGGCACTTCTCTCACAGATGGAAGTAAAAAAATCTGAGAAGAGGGGTGGGGGATAAGACAAGACCCATTGCCTGTCACGTCCAGCACACTTCCATTGGCACCAGCTGTTCTAGACAAGAGTATTAAACTCCCCTGAGCAGCCTTAGGATTCAAACTCCCCCAACAGGAACATTCAACTGTAATCCCTAATAGTTACAGATCATTCTGTGTCTTAAGGCAGGAAGTTTTATGTGTCTGTATTAAAACATTATTATTCAAGACATGGATATCTCATTACCATACACAGATGTAAAGCAGAACTTGCTGCTTTTCCAGATCTTGACTTAATGCAAGGAGAGGGATCAGGGTCTGTATTGCTCCTGCCCTGCTGTGATGGAGCAGAGGGGGATAAATCCCACCTCCAGAAGAAAAATACATAAACACAATTTTATTTTATTTTATTTTTTACTGTAGGACAAAAAGGCATCCTGGTGACTTGTTTCAGGTCATCAGGACAACAATCAGTCCTTTGGAGTGTCCCAGATACCTTATCCTAACACAGACATCACCAGCATGTGCCAAAGGACCCAGCAACTACCACAAATTCACAGAGCTTTGCACAGGTCTAATTTTCATTTCAACCCCTCCAGGCTTACTAGAAAGCTATATTTCTATGGGCAGAGACCTTAATTTGTACACAGAAACAACACAAAAAATCTAAAATAACATACGGATTCAATTGCTGAAAAACACCCTTTTACCAGGGGTTCAGATGTAATGACACGACCATTGAGAACAGCCTCATGTGAGTGTGTGCCTACTGAGAGCCACAAGAGGAAAATAAACCACATTAAAATACAATTCCTCTAGCAGTTGCTGAGGTGCAATCAAAACCTTACAACAGGGACTTTTCAGAAGACAGGATTCCAGCTCAATAGTATGTACAGATTGGGTAGTCTCAAGTGGCTCATGGGGCATTTTTATTCCAATCTAAAGGTGGAAATAATCTTTGTGTATACACATGTGCACATATAGTCTTCGCCACTGGAATAGCTCAGTGCCTCACACTTGGGTTCTTGTCCTTGTGTGGCACAGGTAAAACTGGAAATTTAGGATGCAAGGTAGGGATTAAGACACTGGTATTGATGCCAACCTTTTGTAAGCACCCAAACTAGCTGGTTTCAACAGCAGGTTGTTGTCCACAGGTCATCTACCAGTATAGACACTCTTCAGG
The DNA here is from genome assembly GCF_000691845.1 of Merops nubicus. Taxonomy (NCBI): domain Eukaryota; kingdom Metazoa; phylum Chordata; class Aves; order Coraciiformes; family Meropidae; genus Merops; species Merops nubicus. Next base: position 266,477 of record NW_008587506.1, read on the forward strand.
GTCACTGGTGTGGAAATGAGGATGATCCAGCTGATGTAACATGCAGGAGTCCTCAAAGCACTGTTGGCAGTGCTTCTTACAGAAGGGCTTTAAAGAAACTAAGGAGTCACGGTACAATAGTACAGATCTCCTCTTGAAATAACAACTGTTCAACAAAAACAAAACTAAAAAAGGAAGAAAGAGTTGCACTCACAGTGGAGGAGGTTATCTGCAAGGATCTGCGCTGCTCAGGGCTGCCCACCATGTTAGTATTTTAAATGAGAAACACGCAGATTTGTCTGCAGCTTCTAGACATGTTTGACTGGAAACAACACATGAAGAGTACAGATGTGCCCATGGCTGGGAAAGGGCTCCCATCCAAGAAGCCATCACCTGGGCTGGGATTCCCTACCCCTGAGAAAGAGATACCTAAGAAAACTAAAATCGGGAATGTCAGGTCAGAAAAATAAAGGGGACAATTGTTTACTGTTTCCCACCATACAAGAAGTAGGAGACATCACTGTCTGGCAATGATTAGTAGCAGGCTCAAAAGAATCTGAAGAAAGAACTTTTTCCCATGCTGCTTAGTTAAACTGAAGCACAACTGCACCCACTATGCCTTCTGCTGGCACACGGTGTTGTTGGTCACTGACCCCCAAGGGGTGGAAGCTCTTTTTTGTTTTAAATAGGAACATGTCAGAGAAGGTTCCCCAGGCACACATGGGCATGATCTTAGTCAAGCCTTCAGAAGACAGCACTCCCACAACAGCCCCTCCACCAAGTCCAGTACCCTGAGCACATCCCACACATTCACAGCTTCTGCAGTGCAAGGACCTCCAAGGCACCAGAAGAAATCCTGGCCCCTCCTTCCTTGTCTTTGTCTCTTCAAGCCCCCATGTGTGATTGGAAGCAATGACTTCCACCTAATCACCCAGCAGGCTTTGGTCAGCCTGCTCCACTGATGCTTGCACCAACCAGAACATCTACAAATACAGAGCAAAGCATTAATAGGATTCTGCCCTGAAAACAACTCCTAAACACCTAAATAAATCACTTCTAGTATCTTCTGGCTTATCCAGCTAGAACTATTATTATGGTCTTCTGCAGTAAAGATACCAGGAGATCCTGAGAGTATTCCCAGGCAATCTCTGTGCATTTTTCAGTCAGATCTGGTTCTGGTGCCTGGGCTCATCAATGCACATGACTCGCTCCCGGAACGTTGGGAAGCATGAAGCAGAAAAACATCCATAAAGGATTAGATCACAATCCCAGTGACAGCACTGACGATTACTCAGGGGGGCATAAAAAAGGCTCGTATTAAAGACTTTTGCTAGGATGAGTCTTTTGCAGCATTTAAAATTCTTTGAAGACTAAGTCTGTGTTAAAAGATACCCTTGCTCAGAAAAAGACAACCTTTGGCTGGTATTATATGATACAGCTATGTGGCCATCTGGAATTTGCCTTCAATCATTTTCATTGATTCAGAGGCATTTTAAAATGCTTAAGTTCCTACATTGGATTTAAATTTCAGATCAATGTTGTCTTTGCAGAACTGCTCTGTCTCAAAACGTGGCTGAGCAAACCCTGCACGGTGGCAGCGAGGGGCTGTGCCAGCCCACCCCTGGAGCTGGCAGCTCTCCAAGGCAGGTTACTATTGATGGTGTCCTCTTGAAGCTTGTTTTGCTAATTCTGCTTGCAACCTTCAAGGTCTCAGGTGTCTTGGGTGGCATAAGGACTTTGCACATTAAATTCTTCACTGGCAACAGCAAAGACGGCTCCAATTATCACCTTCTTGGCAACTTCTTAATGAAAGCCCAACAGGCTTAGGGTAGCTTGGCTGGGTCTGCATGTGGGTGGCATCTGCTTCCCCTTCATCTCCATGCAGTACAGTCAGATAGACCATACCATGTCTGCTGTCCACATCACCTGAACCACTCTGCTCCTCCTCATCCCAGGAGCTCTGTGTGCTGAGCTGGCTCACAGCTTTATAACCAGGCCCTGCTTTATGTGGCACAGCAGAAATCTGCCAGGTGTGCCACTGGGAACTCTCCTCTTGTGCTCAAAACCATAATCACCCACGGACTCCTGATGAATTATGTGCTTTGTACAATGAAGGTGAACTTCTCCATCACACCATCTGACAGGATTACTCCACTTGGCCTGGGCTCCCAGCCTGGAGGTTTCCTTCCCCCCATCCTGCCAAGCCTTCAGAGCATGTTCCACTGCAGACTTTGAGGCTTGCTCCTTCTCCTCTGCTCCTGTCCACTGCTTTGCAAGAAGCCCCTCCAGAGGGGATATTAGTTCAATGCCCTGGTGCCTCTTTTCCAGTGCTTGTGCAGGGAATGATGCTAATTACTGTGCTACATCCTGCAGCTTGAAAGGAATTTGCAATGAAGCTGACAGAATTGGACTGAACAGAGGGTAAGACAGTGAAACTTGACTGTCAGCAGCCCTGTGACAACACCACAGGACATAATTCAGCCAAACGCATCTGCCACCGTGGGTTCTTTGCCCCACAGTAAAAGAAATGAAGATCTAGAGATAAGCCACAGCCTCGCATTGGTAACAAGAAATACAGCTCCTCCTGGTTGTCAGGGGCTGCTGAGGCTGAACTATAAAGGCTTCTGCTAAATTACATGTGGACAGGTCTCAACCAGGATTATATTTTTCCTTCTGTATTTGGGTACAAAAGAGATACTCTTTCACAAATCTAGAATGGAAAAAAAACCTCTTCCTCCTTTCAAGCTGCACACAGTCACTAAAGCTTTGTTGTTCCCTTAAATACCTAACATCAAAAATTCTGAAATCAGAGGAATTACCATCTCCCCAAGCTTTCAGGACTGTTCTACAGGAGTAAATCATTGGCTGACACATAAAAAGCCAGCAAACCTTAAAATAATTATAGAGATTCTTCCTCTTTTCCTGCAGCCTCAAAACATACATTTTGAGATTAGTATCCAGGGCACCTATCATGACAGTCTTTAACCAAGATCAATAGAAGGAGAAATGCATAATCAATACATTGATGAGAACAACTTGACCTTTCTGCAAGACTGCAGGGACAAGGAAACATTTAAATAAAGTTTTGGTAAGTTTTCCTAAAATGAATTTCAAATTTGCAGAAAGTTTTCAGCTCTATACAGATCAGGACAGGAGAGCAGACATCAAACAACTGCATATGCAAAGGGCCCCTGGCCAGCTTCTGGTCCAACTCCACCACGCAGCCATCTCCCAGCTTATTTGCACGGCAGCCCAAGGTGAAAATACAAGATCAAGCAGGGAAAAAAAAATAATAATAGTCTCCTGCTGTGGATGGAGAGAGCTCTCAGGCAGGTTGAGCCTCCTCACCAGTGCAGCAGGGTGAGCGGCACGCTCGCAGGAGCCAGGGCTATCACCAGCCCAGCACCCCCTGCCTCCAGAGAGACAGCCCAGGAGGGGCCTTCATCTCCTCAGCAGGGGAAAATGCAGAAACAGAGGCAAAGCTCTGCCCCAGCAGCTCTAGAGCTGCCACAGCAGCAGAAAGGCAGGGCTGGCCCTGATGCTTGGAGGAGGCACACTAGCACACTATCACCACGCTGCCCGGGGCGCCAGCAGAATATCTCCCTCACAGAAGTACACAGCTAATTAATTCCCCACGCACTGTGCTCTGGATGTGCTGCCGAGCAGCCACCATTGCAGCCAGAAATTAGTCCAAGTGTGAATATGTCCGAGCAGTCAGGAGCTGACTTATCTTTTGCCAGCCACCCATCATCGTGGCAACCCCAGCCCTAATGAGAATTTATGATAAGTCACCAGCCAGGGAAGCTCATCTGGGCTGGAGGATAGGTCATGGACCAGGACCTGGGCTCTTCCTTCACTGAGGGCACACATGCCTTTTGCTTCTCCTGGGGAAGTACAAGTGGTGCTACCATAAATCAGAGCATGGAGGCTCTCAGTCTGCTTCACCCACCCAAAACACTTTGCTCTCAAACAGCCGGTCGTGGCAGTCCCTCCCCGACAGCTCCTTCTGCCAGGGGCCAGCTGTGGATCTCTGGGCTTGGCTTTCTGCTCCTGCATGCTGCACATGGGAACCCATGCAGGGAGGAAACTGGAAATATTTGGGGGGGGCCCGCATGGAGCACCTCACATCTACCTAGGTACAGCCAGGAGCTTGGGCAGCAGTTTGAAAGGCATTCCAGGAGATCTAACTGTAGCAGCAATCAGAGTGAGGAACAGTATAATCTTTCCTATAGGTGATTTTGCAAGCAATTATGTAATTACTGCTTTCAAGATTGGCATAAAAGCACCATAGAAACGTGCCAAACTGAGCTCAGGACTTAAAAACATTTGGAAACCTTTGATACAGACAAGAGGTGGGACGGGCTCATATCTGCAGTGCTTGGAGGGGATTCGGTGACAGAGGCTCAATGTTTTTACTCTGCTGCAGATTTCCTGGATAGTACCAACTATAAAATTTATCCCCATTCCCAAAATGAGAATAACCTATTTCTGTTAATTTTCAGCAGCACCGTAAGCTGCTGGAGGCAGCTCTACGTTGCCCAGTACAGCAGAGTGTCTAGGCCGTTCAGAATAAAAACCTCAGCATTAATAAGTGTTGTCAATGCAGGACTTGTAAGACATGCTCAGACTTTGAAAACTCCTAACAAATTCAGCAAAGTACAAGGCTCGTCTTGCACTGACAGCATATTTGGTCTAAGCCCTATTATAGACAGATAAATAGATATTACAGAGTATATGTTATGTATATATACACGCATATACACACACAGAGTTTCTCTCTAAAGCATCTCATTTCTTCTTTAAGCTCTATTGCTTTTCCTGTGCGACTTCAAACCCAGAGCCAGGTATTTTAGAGCGAGGAAATTATGACCAAAGATATAAATACATTTTGGTATACCACTGACTGACAACATGAGCTTCATTTTCATGCTTTATAACACCACCTGAATCACTAAATATATTTCTGTTCTTGTAAGACAGCGTTCCACATAACTTTTATTTGTGAATAAAAGGCAGAAAGATGCACGCACGCTGCTGGAATCAGGAATAAATTATTTCAGCAGAGTCCATTACTCTGGGAAGCAGTCTGAATACCAAGCCTGCGACATAAATACACACCCAGACTAACTCTAGTGTCCATCACCAGCATTTGCAATGTTTGTCCCAGGTTCCCACATTACTTCTGCTGAGCCCATGTCAAAACACCACCAGTGTGAGTCCTTCTGTTGCCACCCATAGGTCCTGGGTTTCATTTTGCTGCCACGTGGTGAGCAGCAGCCTCACACTTGGATTTCAGCCCACCAGCTTGGTGGGTTTCACCCCATCAACCAACACTACCAGGACAGTTGATGCTGTGTTCTGAGTTGTGCCAACACCCAGCAGAACCAGTCACAGTGCTCTCATTGCATGCTTGGGCACACACAGAGCCCAAGGACACCGCTAACAGGGAGCACTGGGAAGGGCTGGGATCCCTCAGGGCTCCCTAAGAGGCAGAATTAATAGCAGACACTTCCCTGGGGATGAGGGAGGACATTGGAATTTTTGAAGAAAATATGGGGAGCAGTTAATAAGGATGGCAATGGAAAAATAATTTTTTCATCTCAGTATGCAAATAGAACTATTCTTTAAGCAATACTGAATGACAGTCAAGAGAAGCACCAAAACATCATTCAGTCACCCTTCGTTTACTCTCTATCCCCTCTTACTCAAGTCAGGGCTCCCACCAAACCTGCCCAAGGCAGAAGTCATGGGTGGCTGTTTCATGCTGCCCAGCCACCGCTCTACCACCCTCATGTGCAAGCCCAAGAGCAGCACAGGTCCCAAAAGCAGCCATGCTCAGACCCCAGAGCTTCATCTTTGCTCAGGCTGCTGCACCTGCCTCCACCTGTTTCCCTGAGATTTGGTGTAACCACAATGATTGCAACCGACCTGATGGCTCCTTCCAGCCGTACGTATGTCAGGGACCCCTCAGCTTTGATTTCTGTTGGGAGTGCTTGGTTTGCACGAGCTTTGAGCACAAAATGGATGATGTATCCAAGCAGCAGCAACCAACGTCAACTAGTGACAATGATGTATGAAGTCAGGTCCTCATTGCTACACTTGCATTGTAATCCATGTTCACCTTTCACTGAACGGGAGAACAAATCTGTCTGATGTACATCTATCACACCCAACGGTGAACGTGGACCCATCTCCCTTTGGCCTCAGCCCTGTTCCAGCCAAGGTACTGAAGGTCAAAAAACCTGTGTGCAATGTGTACAAGAATGCTACCTGGGTCTAAAGAGCCTAAGTCCTATTGTCTGAGGTATTTATGATCATTTCTTCCAAAAGCTGCTCTGGTTCTAAGGACTATATAAATACTCATCGTGACTGCATCTTTCCTGTCTATCCACCACTCAAAAGCCTTTTTCACTCCAGCCTTCCCATCAGTGAAGGATACCTTCAGGGTATCCTCGTATTTCTAAATATTCCAGAGACTGCAGATGATTTACTCTCACAGTCCTGATGTAGCTCAATCCATTCTCATTTTCTATTCATGACAGCAGTAGTTTGCTAAAGAACATCGGCTCCTATCAGTTCATATCGTTCATGACAACTTTACAGTAGCTGATATAATTTCTAATTTTTGTGCCTCGAATGGCAACGCGCACCCCGGCAGCTGCGTGTTCCAGGGAAGCGCGAAGGCACAGGCTGCATCCTGCCACCAGATGGTACTCCATATGGACACGGCAGAGGAGGACATACTGGTGCTGCATCACCAGTGGCAATCCAGGCCCTTCCCCCTCACCATATTCTCTCTAAAGGCTGTACGTGGTGTTGGGAATCGTATAGCCCAAGTTCTCCATTCGTTTCTGCGTGCTGTGTGGACTCAAGATGTGATGGAGGTCGCTTCACTTGATGCATTTTTCTGTTTCAAGGAGTTTCAGGCAAGTGTGGCAACCTTATTTGTGTGCACTCTGCCCCAGACTGGTTTTCTAAACTTGCATAGTTTCCACTTCACCTGCAAGCTCCTGAGCATCATCAGTCTAGTTATAAATTCCACGTGGAGATAGGTGGCACTTCTCCAGGGACACATGTGTCCAGTATGGTTTGGAGGCCACAGACCGGCTGCCATTTGGGTGGTGGAGAAAAGCAAAGCTCTGCCTGCTGTTGGCCAGAAGAGATCCTGCCTATTGCTCGTCCTGACAGTGCAGAAGAGGGAATCCCAGGGTCCTAGCCAGATCCAAATTTCTGTAATTACTTATTGACCTGAACATCTCCACTTGTACCTACAGGTGGAAAATCTGTTTGACATTCTGGAGCAGAATCATTCAGACAGAATGATTGGACTGTCACCAAGGAGATCATTTTTCAGTAAAGTAACATACCCATCCCTGCCTGAGCTATGGATCTGACAAACCTGCTCCTGGAAGGTCCTCAGTACTCTCCCACGATGGTTACTCACTCCCACACACAGGCACTGGATGAGTTTTTACTTTCATACATGGAGACCAAGACTTGTACATTGAGGTGCTACAAACCACATCCCACATCCCTCTTCCTCCACTTGGCAGGTGCAGCAGCTCCAACCCCTCTGCAAGTGGCCACTTCAGTGCCATGAGCACTGAGAACGTAACGACGTCTGCTCCAGCAGCCAGGTCCACTGCTGACCCTTGCCCAAGCCTGGCCTGCCTCATGTTTTGCTCATTGACACCTAATTGCTGACAAGACAACGTAAGCCTGGAAGCAATTCATGGTCCTTTGTGTGGACCCAAGGGAGGTGAAGAGTCAGGCATGTGCCTGAAAAAGTGCTCACTCCCAAAAAACCTCCTCTGCTAAAGAAACTGCTGAGGCTTTGTTGTCTGAAATCCCACTGGAGAGCAAAGCAGCCCAACAACTCAGCACTGACTCAGGACAGCTTTTCCATGAAAAGGAGCTCCCAACCCCAGTGCTGTGGTCCTGTGATTCCCACCACCCCCCCGAGTGCAGAGGAAGCCATCCAGTCATTAGATCCCCTTTGATCTTTTTCCCGAATAAAAGGCTATAAAAGAACAGAATGTTTTCCTTAAATGCATGGGGGGAGGAAGGAGCGTGGGTGAGGAGGAGTAAAATTGGCCTGCTAGGTTCATCTCAACCACAAGAAAAAGTCTTTTTAACTTCTCTTAATGAGGACTACTTTTTCCAGATACTACCTAATTATTGCAAATTGCTTCATCTTTTAATTGTTACTGCAAGGCAACTAAACATTGTTACGTTGATTGCTCAAGAGTGGATTGTTAATGGCTTTAATCATTTGATAATCCAGTAATACAATCAATGTAAGTCTGCACCTTGTAGGAATAATTTTTGGATCCACATGCTAGGAAATGTATATTGCCTTACCATATGTCAGCCTCTGCAGTGTGAGAGTAGAGCCAGCCTCAAGTGCAGCTCTACTCTCACACCAGACTAGTCCTGTACATTTCTGTGGGAGCACCCAAGTAGCAGTGACTTATTGTGTACAGGGTTGGCCAAACTGGGGAGGCAAAGAGGAAACCTATGGATTTGGTTTCTACCTCACAGATGGATCATCTATTGGTGTGAGAGAGACAAACTCCCTCCTGTGTAGCTGTTGCTAGTGCTGGGCTCTTGCTGCAGCATGGAGAATTATGCTGTAGAACACATTTTTCTAAGGAGGGTCCTGCAGCTCCAGAGCTGACAAGCGCACAGATGGCACAAACTGCCTGTGATGGGGAGAAAGGAGCTGGCAGGGGCTGATGCTGAAGCTGGCAAAGCAGGGGACCCTCTTCCAGGGGCCTCCAGAGATCAGTCACCATAATTGCCAGAGTTGCTTCAGCGGCAAGGCAGGGCATCAGAGAGAGAGCTCTGTTCCTTACCTTCATGCCTCTGGTCTCATCGTTGCTCAGGATAGATCTTGGCAACTGAGGTGTGATGTAGCTGGATGCAGGGCATCTCTGTGGCCTCATTCAAAAGGAGTGGGACCACTGCTGTGTTCTGCAGGGATACCCAAAGAAGAAAATCAGACTGTTTGGAGAGACACCTCCTACAATGTGAAAATAAGTGTTTGGCTCCTGGGTAGTATTTAGACCTCACTAACTAAATCCCAACTCCCTTGGCCTTAAGGCTCTTCATTATTCTGTTGGCAGAGCTGTTGGCTTCCTGAGGTTTGGTTGCTCCAGAGGAGCTGGTCTCATCACGGGCACGCAGCCATCTCCACCAGGTAGCTCCTTCTGGGTTAGGAGTCCCACCGACTGCTTAGCTGTGGGGAAAGCTGAACCCAAGCCTAACCACTGAGCTGGGCACAGCCATTGCTCCTCACACAGACTGGGAAAAGGCCTCCCTGGCTCAGGTGCCCACCAGCAGCCATCAGTGTGGCACCATGTGCTGGTGATGCAGAGAGAGGAGAAGAGGTTCTGTGCAACACCTATGGAGATGCAATGAAGGTACAGGCAAATGTGCAGCAGGAGTAAGAGGCACACAGGGAGATTTGGGTGGCCGTGCTGGCCAGGAGGAACCCTGCCTGGAAGTGGAGGTGGTGGGAAGAGGTGTTTCTGCCCAGTAGAGCAGAAACTTTGGCCACGTCACTCTCAGCCAGACTTTCAGCTTCAGACCAAGCACATTTTGAAGCTCAGATGTCCACCAGGGATGTAGGACAGGACAGGTCACCCCTTCCTTTCATTTTGGCTGGTCGTCCCACGTAACTGGGAGCAGTTCTTGCTGGGGAACGTGAAGCTCCCCAAAAGGCAATTTTGAGGCACAGAAACAGCACCAGAGTGTGAATTCCTTCAGAGTCTCTGGGAGAGAGGGGAGGAGGAACAGCATCTGACACAGGCTCAGTCAAAAAAGTCACTTCTGACAGACAGCAACGAGACTAATAAACTAAAGAGTTGCTTTGATTTAGTCTTCAAGGAAGAGGAGACAATTAAGAGGCTGTGTAATTCAATAACAGTTAGCAGGGAAAGCAGCTGTCATAGGCAGAGGAAGGAGCAGCAGTGCACAGACACCCCACAGGGGTACCCCCTGGAGCACAGCCACGCTTGCCTTTGGGGCCAGGGGGACCACTGCAGGGCCAGGTAACCCATGGCCTGTCTCTGGGAGGATGAGGGGGCAAACAACCCATTTCTTAGGAGGGCAAGGAAGATCAGCTTCCCTTTACTTTAACACAGGCTAAAACAAAAGGGCTTTTAATGAAGCATGCAGGGTAAGTACCCACCCAAAGACTGAAAAGGTGATGTTGGAAGTCAGGCAAGCCCCATCCCAGCAAAGCCTGCCAGAGCAGCTGAGTTCCAACTTTTCTAAAACAGCCTCAAGATCAGTAGGATTCATTTTTATTAAGGCTTGATTTCCTCATGTGCTGGGGACATATTAGGGGACAGACTGACGGACACTAGCCAGGGATTTGTAGTCAGGGATTTGTAGTGTCAGCCAGGGCCAAAAACAAGGGGAAGCCCCCAGAAAGCAGAGATTTCTCTGGCAATGGCAAAGGGAGCAGTACCCAGTGCTGGCAAGTGGCGACCACCTAAAGCAGGCATGAAACACAAGCTGGTTCTGGTAGTCAAAAGGATGCAACTGAATTAGCAACTTTTTTTGTCACCTCTCCTTTATCTTAAAGACAACTTCTACCCCCAACAACATGAGACAAACCTGCTGAAGAGAGATTTGAGGAGCAGAGTGTCTGGTTGCAAGGTGAGACTGCCCAGGAGCTGGCACAGCCAGAAGAGGCTGAGATGCCACCACCCACCCCGGAGCAGGGGACTCGACCCTTTAGGTGATCCCCTTGCTCTGGGGACCAGCCTCACCACCTGACACCAGCCTTGCACAGTCGCTGCCTCCATGAACTGCCCACCTCTATGCTCATGATTAATTAGAGTCCACAGGACTGTGAGCAAATTGCTTGCTGATGAACCTTCCCAGAGCAGGACCAGAGAGCTGCAGAACACAACTGTGATAGTGACAAACACAAGCCCCCAGCCTGGGTGGGGAAGCCCTGGGGAACAGGGGAGTCTCATTACACGGTCCAGGGCTTGGAGGTTTTTCTGACAGTGCAATATGATATTTTAACTTCAGGTTTTACACAAATCATGCCCATTGGTATCGGCAGCTCATCACCAGACCAGGGCTCGGAGACCATCGTGTCAGATACTATATCTATCACTAGGAAGGATCCTGAGGCGGGTGGCTGGAGCTACACAGATCATGACTGTTATTATCAAAGCATCATATGGCTCTTTACATAGTGTAAATAAGATTAACTACAAGAACAAAGATGTGCTGCTGATTAAAAATACATGTGCGTGTACCTCAACAGTTCAGAGACCAGTGGGCAGAAATGTTAAGTGGGGTCCCACTGAGCACCCTGCGAGGTCAATACAATTCAATAGTTTTATTAACAACTTGGAAACCAGACCAAGGGTATGCTAATCAAATCTGAACATTTTACCAGAATGGGAGGGTAGCAAATAATTTGCAGGACAGAAATAAAATACAATACGAGTTTGATAAATTAAAGAAGTGGCCTGCAATCAATACAAAGAGATTCAGCAGAAATGCAGAAGATTAACACGTAGGAAGGAATAAACAAAAGGACAGAGGCTGTATGGAGATATCTGGCCAAACAGCTATACAATAGAGAGTGGTCTAGGGGGATGATCGATTGAACAGAAGTCAATAACATCAGGCTGCTGCAGCCCAGGAAGGTAATTATTCTGCTCTTCCCAGCACTCATCAGGCTGCTGTTTGAAGCAGCACACCCAGATCTGGGCATCACGTTCTAACAAAGACAGACAAGCTGGAAGCAGTTCAAAGAACAACAAAAATTACAAAAGATTTGGAAAACAGAAATCTTTGTACCCGTGTGAGAAATGAAAAGCGAGTGCAGGACCTGACGCTGCTTTTGTTCCCTACCACTCCCAGGACCCTGCTGAGACCCGAGGAGTTACAGCCTCGAGGAGCTGGGGTTGGGCTGAGGTTGGTCTTGGACGCAGCATGGAGAGAGACATGCTAAATGACAGGATGCTACAGATGGGAAAAAGGGATGCAAGGTAGATACAGGAATTAATTAAGGCTCATTTTGCCCTTGGTGAAATTGCAGCATCGGGCCAAAGCTCCAGCAGAGAAAATATAGGGGAAACTTGACTCTGTGATGTTTCTGAAAATTCAGGCAATGAAAAGCGACAAAAGACCAGAACCCTCCCCTTGGATGGAGCTGAGGCCAACCAGAACACCAGCAAAAAGAAGAAAAAGCATACAGTGCCCAGGGAAGTCTGTAAAATCACTGCTTGGAAATGCTCTACCGCTGAGCACTCAGATGAGAGTCCCATCACACTTAGCTTCTGCAGGCCATGCCGAGGAGGGGTGGGTCCCCACACTGCAGAAAGCCCAAGGCACCCAGCAACCCCATGTAAGCTCAGGACTGAGGCTCAACCACGCTCCTAAAGAAGTAACACACTGCACGTGTGCTGCTCCCACGGCCACCAAACCAAAGCTGAAACGAGCTCTCCACCCTTCGGTGATGGCTCAGAGCTGTCAGAAATCACAGCTCCTTGGCTACAGCTGGAGGAAGGACCCACAGGAGCTCCTTTTGCCCCACACGGCTTGCCCCAGCACGGAGAACTGGAGGAGGGAGCAGGAGCTGGAGGAAGGCAGTGCTTGGAGAGGAGCCAGAGCATCTCTCAGTGCTCCAGCATGGAGACGAAGGTCTGCGACTCTGCAGCACAGTGTGTAGACTCCTGCCAAAAGCCCAATTGCACCATCTGCCAAATTAATACTCCTATTTTTAATATCTTGTTAAAAGGGAAACATTAAGGGGAAAAAGGAGAGAAAAATAGAACACCACCATGCTGATTAGATTTCTAAGCTCTGGAAGGAGTCGCAGCAGACGTGGGGTCTGCTCCTCTCCTGTCCTCCTGTGATCAATCCTCTCCCTCCAGAGGTGCAGAGCTGCTGGGTCGAACATGGGGAGATGCACTGCTGAGCACCATGCTGCTCCTGCCACTGCCACTTAGCCAGGAGAGGAGAGCAGGGAGGCTGGAGAAGATGAATCAGCGTGGTTCAGCTCTTTGTGAGGAGCTGTTGCCCTGTCCTATTTCCATCCTGGAAGCAGCTTCTGCAACCTTGCTTCTCCTGGAAGGCACGTAGGAGTTGCACCCTAAACATGAAAGGGAGAGGGGTGAACGTGGAGGAGAGAGAGAAAGGAAGCTGGGAAATCCCTCTGGTGAGCAGCAACGAGCCACTCCGGGCATGTGTCAGGAAGGAGACAGCCTGCGGAGTGGGCAGCAGCGGCTGAAGCTGAAATAGCAGGGGAGCACAAACAAGAGGCAGCTGCTGGGAGCCGCGGTGGCAGCAACTGCTGCTGGCTGATGAGCCTGGGCAGGGCCTGATCCTGGCTCCTGGCCAGCCACGGGGTCCTCTTTCCAAGAGTGGCACCTCCCCAGGCTCACCCAGGCAGCTCCCGGGCGGAACGGCAGCCACCGCTGCTGATGCTAATGGAATTAAACATTAATATGCTAAACAGAACGAAGAGTGAAAGAGGGGCTTGGATTTCTCTAGATAGCAGACATGTCTGAGGTTAATGCCTGCCAATTCTTATTTGCTCTGCGATGTCAAAATCCATGTCCTTATTAGCCAGCCCATTAGTCCCCCGAGGCTAGTAGCCCATTAGTTCTGTCCTGGTCCTGGCCAGCACTTAAGGGTCTCAAACAGACTCACCCTCGCTGCCAGGCAGAGCGTTTACACCCAGCCTGCTCCCACCTGGCAGCCCCAACCAGGAGCCCTCACAGGGGACCAGCCCAGGCTTTCTGAGACCAGGCTGGGGACATCACCAGGCCAGCCTCAAGCAAAGTGTTCAGGGAGTGCTCTTTTTACCTCTACAGTTTGGTGGTGAGTGGGGTCATCCTGCCATGTTCTCTGTGCTCAGGAAGGTGGGATGGGCTTCCTTACCCTCCTCTTTCCCCTCCAAAACATTTTGGGTCAGCTCTGATTCTCTCATTGTTGACATTGTACTATGGATCTCATGGGACAAGAAACTTGTCTTTTGATTGCCTACAAAACGTTGTTCTGTACATAATTAATACTAACAATTAGCAGGCATAACTATTAGAGACAAAAGGTTGCCAAACCACATCAGACTGTCAGTCCATTAAGCATCTGTTGTGTGTATGAGCTTGGGTGCAGTGAGGGATCTCCACCGTGGCTCCTGCTGACCAGGCAGCAGCTGCAGGACCTGAGGCCACCACGGCTGGAATGCCTTTCACCACCAAAAGTTTGGCCTGTCTACTATTACCATTATAAGCAGCAATTTGCTGTCAGCAGGTTGTGAAGCACTTTACCAGTGAGACCTGCATCATCATCCTTAGCTTGCAGATGGGGAAACTGAGGCATGCAGGGAGTCATACAATAGGGCTTGACCAAGGTCAGGCAGCAGTATGGGAATGTAATGCAGATTTTCTGCAGCATTCCTATTTCCTAGATTTAAATTAATCCTAACATAAGGTTAAAAGGGTGGTGAGTGTTACCTTCACCTCTCCCCAGGAGGGGAGTTACTCACTTTCATAGTTTCCTTACATTTACATACCAGCCTATGGCAGTGATCTGAATTTTCTCCTCCTGCAACCGTGAGAGTAAATCATCCAAGCTCAGTTTGGAGCCACATTTCCATGTGGATAACTTCCCAAAGAAAGATCAAGACACTGGGATGTAGATAGAAGATTTGCCCTAGGACCTGTTTCTTCTACCTCCTGAGTGAATACTTCCTCAGAATGTCCCTCCTCTGTAGGCAGGACCCTTCCATTTGTTCCTGCTCCCGACCTCAGATTTAGCAAAGCACTGAAGCAGGTACTTACCTTTAATCAAGCACATTAGTCGCCCCATTGAAGTCAACGGGACTTCTCAGGTGCTTAAAGCGAAGAATGTGCTCAGAGTGTGCTGCTAAGCCAAGGAAAGTGCTGGTTGATGAAGATGGAGAAAAAGCAGTCAACAAATGAACCAGAACCATCTGCAAATGATTCCCAACTGGGCAAGCTCCCTTCTATCTCCTTACACTGCTTTGCTTGCCGAAGAATTTTTCATTATGAATACAGAGCTCCTGCTGCTGCTACTGCTTTTAAACGGTGCTTAGTAATGTCAAACCCTCAGGGTATGCTGCAGACACAGCCAGAGCCTCCTGCTCACTGCCTGGGCACTGCCAGCCCCGGCCTGGAGGGAGGTCAAAGCACAGCCACGCTTCAGGGAATAATCCCAGAGCCATCACGTGGGGAACACTGTGGTGGAAACACCCCCTACTTGAGTTAGGCTAGCCCAAACTCAGATTATGACCCAAACATACCAGGGATGTGCTCCAGGGACCACTGCTGTTCACACTACATGTCAAACACCATGTGGCTCTCCATCCCACAACACTATCCCTGTGATTGCTCTTCCTTGGCTGAGTTGTAGCCCATGGTGGGCCACCTTGAGAGATGCTTCTCATAAAGTGTTCTCTGAAAGTCCTCCCCCATCCACCCTGCCTGCTTGGTTGAGTGGATCCCTACACACCTGCCACAACCCAGCGAGCAGTTCAGAACCAGCGTCTGGTCAGTTAGATTTGTCAGCCTGATGTAATCGTTAACCTACATTAAAATCTGTGGTTTGCAGATTGTTGTGGGAATATGGTGGTGGAGACTTGTGAATGAGGCTCTGCAGTGAGCATTGTGCCTTGCTCAGCTCCTTGTAACCCTTAGAATGAGCACCTGGTATGCACATTTCTTCCTAAAAGCTCAAAATTCATGTTTTACAAATAAGCCCTTAAAAATTCACCGTTTTCTGCCAGTAAACTCCTGTAAAATATTCACAGCATTCCAAGTGGGTCTGAATGCAAACCAATTCTTTCCTTTTTCAGGTGAGAAGTTGCAGAAGATGTTACCCCCAGCTCCAGTCCTGGGAGGCAGAGCTATTTCAGACTAGCTTGTGCATGTTCTCTATTGCTTTTTAAAGACATTACAGGTGGCAGATTGATTTTTATTAATTATTTCTATTGTGGCAACACCTAAGGCTGATCTGATGTTGCTCTTATATTGTGTAGGAGTAGCAAATAATGAGATTATCAGGTTGTGTACTGCCTCTGAATGTGCTGTGTTTGGGACTCGTATAATTTGTTGCAACGTACCCTGTAGACAGGATTTATCAGAGCAACAAAAAAGGATCCATAATATGCAGCTGGCTGTTGCTACCTTCATGATAAGATTGTGGTGGTGGTTCAGGAAAACACTTGAACAAGTTGTGGTGTCCTCCCCATAAGGACTGCACATGACGACCACCACAGAGGATAAAAAATAACTCTCAGCCCGTGAACTCAGAGCAGTGAACTGCACTGAACGATGGCTCTGGAGGTTCACAGACCAGCTGGAGAGCAGCAGCCCCACTGTTACCTTCAGTCGCTTCTGCCAGAGACTTGCCCTTCCTACCACAGATGTGCCAGACAAGAGATGGAGATCTGTCCCAGAGCAGGGTCCACTATCTGTGAAGGGAGACAACTGCTGACAGAGAGAATGTAGCTTCCTATTTAAATCCCACTTTTTAAAAAAATGTCTTTTTTAATAAAATTTCCTTAGAAGAGTCTCTTGAGTGTACACAAAGCTGTGGGGAAATTTCCCAAAGGGTACAGTGGAGATTACAAGATACAGCTTAGGCTGGAGCATCAGGGGGTGGATGCTTTGAACTCAGGGGGTTTCCAAAACCAAAAGGGAAATTCTTCCAGAGTATTTCACAGTGTTTTAATAGGGGACAGATTAGTCTTTTTTTTTTTCCCCCTACCCTCTGCAGATCTGCCCAAAGAATCACAAACATTTTTCCTCCCTCAAATCATTCTCTAGTGAGAGTGATAACAATACATCCCCAATAGTCTGACTCCACCTATAGATCTCAAAGCACTCGATAAAGTTTCACAGCTTTCATGAGAGCTATTTTTCAGGGGCAGGGAAAGGTGAAGTGACTTCACTAAAGAGCTAACCTAAGTAGCTGAATCAAAAAAAGACCTTATTATAGTAACACAAAAGCTTCGTTTGAGATACTACGATTTGACATCATCCCAAAAAATATAATGCTTTAGGGCATGACTCCATAGCCATTAACGTTTGTGTAAGGCTTTCCATTGACACTGGTGGAAGCTGGGTCTGCCTTTTAAAAGCTACCCCTTCATCCACTCAGACAAGCCCTTTTTTTTTTTTCCTTCCCATTTGCAGCTGATGTTCCCCTGCCTGTTTTCTGGAAAGCAACAACTTTTCCATTTTCACATAGAGCAACTTTATTTCCATGGTACGCCAGTCTGCTTGGGATGTCATGGCGTGGCTCATAGCAAACACTAACATGACATGACAGGCAGATGCAACTCGCTGAGCTCTGCCTTGGCAGGACAAGCCAGGGAAGAAGTTTAAAGCAGCTTTTTTTCCAAGGAAATGTGGTGGAGAAGGAGGGGAGGAGGGGGGAGTTGAATCCCCCGTTTCTGCTTCCAGGCAGAGAGATCCAAAGTTTTACAGCCAGGTTTCACTACAGGGCACAGCACCACGTCCCAGAGCCAATGGGGACAGCAAGGGCACTGTCAGCTAAGCTGAGGATGACCACAGCATCCTGAGCCAGGGTGACGTGTCTCTGCATGACCTACCAACTTGCAGTCACACAGCAGAGTTGTGTGCAAGCCCAAGTTTGCCTCTTCAAACACCCAGGAGACATCCTTTAACAGAGGGACAAAAAGAATAAATCACATCGCCTACCCAGGCTGTAATACCTTGGAGTGAGGCCAAGCCACAGGCAAGTGCCAGAAAGAAGGAAATGTCCCACATCTGTGATGGCATGGAGCAGCTCGTGGATGTCCAGAAGGGTGAACTCATCACCCAGCTGAGCTAAACAGGGAAGATCTGCCCTGGGACCCCTCCAGAGGGTCAATCAGCTCAGGAGCTGGGTGCCTCCTCACCTCCCAGTACTTCCAGCTGAGGAACAGGACGTGGCCAGCCCTTAGCAAGCACTCACTGCTGTGCTCAGACCACCCTCTGGAGAGGAGCTGGCTCAGCAGAGTGCCCTACCTGGACCTTGGCTTTGGTCTCGTGGCAGCCCTTCGTTCTTCTCGAGGAATACTCCTCAGCTCCACCATTGTCTTCCTGCACATGCTTTCCTGCCTGAAAAGGTCCCCACAGGAACCAGCCTAGCATCAGGGATGAAACAGCTCGGTGTAGCTTTGGACTGAAGCCTGCCTTCACAAGGTGTAGTATTCCAGCCACACACCAGACACCATCACTCCTTGGACAGGGTGAGTATTTATAATGACCCCGGAGCCTGCATTAATTCATTACCCGTGATCCAGAGACTGGAAGAAAACCCTCAGCTTCAGTAGGACATTGGCTCAAGCCCATATGCATCAAAATGTATCTGCAACATCCAAGCTGTCCCCATCTGTCGCCCTGACTGTGAAGTTTACAGATGAGAAGCAGGGAAAGTTATAAAATACAACGTGCAAGCCCTGCTCCTCTGCAGACGTATGAGGCATGTTTAACTTCTCGCATGAGTGTAATCTCAGCTGTCCCCATGGACAACCAACAACGCAGAGACATCAGCACACGCCAGGCTTTCAGCACACCCTGCTCAGGGCAAGCAGCAGTAAGATCAGTTCACACCTCACAGAGCCCCAAACATGCACTTTTCAGGATTTTTCAAGCAAGTTGAGGTAATTAATCTCAATATTTGTTCCTATTCGTTAACATCCATTCTACATAGTGCAGAACGAAGTCTCAGCAACCCAAGGAGCATTGTCCCAGAAGTCTATTTGCTCTTTGTAGCATACTTTGCAGGACTGCATCTCTCCAGCCCAGCACCAGGAGAGCTGGAGGTTGGGCTGGGTGATCTCCCAGCCACCCTCCCACCTTCCCCTGAAGTACGACCACCTCTGAAGCTCCCAGGGCAGGGACAATCACCATAAAGTTTATGACTCCCTTTGGCTGCACGAAGCCTCCGAGGAGCCCAGGAGCTTGTGGGTGCCTACTCCAGTGGGAACGAGGAATTTTTTGACATCCTCCAACCGGTTGGCAGCCGGCTGGCAGCGTCGGAGCCGGCGCTTCCCGGGAAGGGTCGGTGTCAGGATGAACAATGGCTGCACGGCGGCGCCGGGAGAGCCGCACAACAGACTCTCAACACAGAAATTACTCCAGGCACAAAGAAAACACCAACAAAGATCATACTCAACAAAGAGAGGCAGGAATTTCACAGGAGAAGAGAAGAATAGAGACTTTAAAAGCCGCTTTCATTTCACTTTGCAGCTCTGTACACGGACAGTCAAGCACCAGAAACGTTAGGGCTTGGGGCACACTGCGGGTCACCAGGATTTCCTCATTTATTGCTTATTTCTTCTATAAGCTCACTGCAAACAGTCCTCATCCTCTCCGTATTGTTTGGAAACAGTGAGAATGAAAAGGATCTTTTCTTTTTCTCTCCTCTTCCTCTGAAGGGCTGCCGTAATGAGCGGAGGATGCAGTTCACTTCTGGGAGAGAGGAGGCTATTAGAGCTGGTGCTAAACACCCACATCAGAGCAGCTGCAACACTACGGATCCCTCCTCTCCTCCTCTAGGAAGTCACAATCCAGCAACTCCACTCAGGAAAGACAACGAGGAAGGAACTACTAAAGGACACTGCCAAAGGGACTGGCTCCTCCTGGTCCCACACACCAGCAGATCCCCTTCACACTGAGTTTTTGCTTGGGGTCAACCCCAGGAGCTGGAACAGGGTGGCTGCAGGGAGCTGGACCGATGGGAAGAGGATGAACTATTGGTATCTGGCTGGATGCCTCCCAACACTGAGGAATTTGAGTTCTCTGAAAACCCCTGTCACGAGGCCAAGTTGAGATCTGCTGTGACCCTGAAGCGATTATCGCCTTAAAGTAGGTTAGTGTGTTAATAAATTAATTATGCACTGAGGTAGCCAGTTGTCTGAGGAGACAAGGATTAAAATTACCTCCTAGATAAATTAGGAGCAAGATGTCCTGTGGGGAAGGCAAAGAAGGGAAGATCTGAACCCAAAGGAGTCCTGCAGGAAACCCAAAGAAGAGACTGGAGGTGAAACCTGCCCGGTATGCCCATCACTGGAGTGCGTGCCTTGGTGATGAGGAGCATGCCTGGAGTCAACATTCCCTGTATTCAGTAAGTGCCAGCACCACCATCACCCAGCAAACAAACTGCACAGGAGGCATGGGTACCAAAGGGGATGCCAACCTGCAGCTAAAGCTGCCACAGATTCAAGGCCTGTCACCAAAGGATCAGCAGGATGACACAAACGCTTCAAGAGTGCCTCGTCCCCCCTCCCCTGAGCAGGCAGTGATTACTAAGGACATTTCCATGAGCCGTGTATGATCTTTATTTTTTTCATGCACAATGACCTTTAAAAGTACTGGCTAAGCTATTTGCATTGCCTAGCCCAGAGTTTCAACAGACAGCAGGAAGACGAGCATTAACCTTAATGGCTAAATCACTTCATGCCACTCTGAAGATGGAACGCTCCCATGAGTTGGCAAAAGACCATTTTCATTTGATTATTATATATTTAAACAGCAACAAGCACCCCTTAAAGCTCCAAGTTATATCCCTCTCAAAGTTCCCCAGGTTTTCTGGAAGGCCAGCCCAGGAACACCTCTGTCTGAGGCTCGAGCAGCACTTTAGGATGCTCTGGGGAGGAAACAGGACACCTTTAAAAGTACCACAATGACATGGGGTGGCAGAGGACATGGCCCAGCCATGCTGCTTCCATGGCTTCTTTTCTCCTGCTGTGCAGAGGCAGGCATCAGAGAGCTGTGAATTCAGGTCTGAACCCAAAACTACCCTGCAGCATTTACCGAAGGTTTGCAACTCCTTTGAGCTGGGAACTCACACACTTTTTTTTTCAGAGGAAAAGGATTTTGTAATGTGTAAGTTATATTTATATCTGCAGTAAAGAAGCAGAATAAAGAGCGTGTAAATAAAATCACAGCCCCCTCAGCACGCTGCTTAGGTGCAAATACCTGCTTTGGAGCAGGTTTATTTGTACGTTCATAAACACGGAGCCCAAAAGGAGTAAACAACGCTGAAATAAATTCCTGGAAATTGGAATGCTCATGGCAAAATGTTGTTATTCTGCCAGCTCTGATAATTAAAACCTCACATTAAGCCAAGGTCAAAATATGGCCCTCATCCAATGCGTATTTACTTCCGTGGAAAGGTTTGCATAGATCCTAAGAGATTCCCAGAAAAGATCAGTTTGCTATCCCTCCCAGAGGCACGCAGCCACTTCCGACAATACAGCTGTTTCCTAGCAGCCCACAGCAGTCTTCTGCAATGATTTTGGAGGGAAGATGAGAGCAAACGCCACGGCAACCAAACTGGAAGGTGTGCGTGCGTGCTCTGACCCAGCCAGGGCACCCGCTGCAGCCTCTCCTCCTTTATCACATGGGCTTTAATGGCTGTTTAAAATCCGGACCTTGCAGAGATCACAGCACCCGCTGAGCCACGGCCTGTGCTTTAATTCTGATCCAGAGTGCTGTCATTAAGCCCCTGGTGTCACCTCTCCCAGCAGAGGCCTTGCAGCCCGCCCAAGCACCACGCACGTTCTGCCCCAGCGGTGGGGTGTGGCTGAGCAGCACCCTTAGCTCCACGTATCTGCATGGGCAAAGAGAGGACACGCTGCCTACCCGTGTGCAGGACACCACCTCACCCAGCTCTGCCCACCCGCTGGCTTAGTTCTCCTACTCACCCTCCTAAACCTGGGCTGTCCCCAAAAAAGCCATCTCAAAGAGAGCTCCAGGCTGCAGAAAGCTCCAGGCTCATGATCCACCTCCCGTGCAGACAGCAGGGATGGTGTGGGGTTGTATTTGGTCCAGCAAAAACGGAAACCCAAAACAAGCCCTGATGATGAGTCTGGACCTGAAGCATGGACGTGGAGGAATGAACATGCCCAGGAGACACACGGAGGCCTGGGGAGGGCAGCTCCCTGCCCAAGAGGTCAGCAGCTGCTGGCAGAGGGCACGGGAGACACCAATAACATCTCCAGCTACTAGAGGGAGATTTGACAGAAGACATCTGTCAAAGCTCTCGTACTACAAACTACTCAAGAGGAAGCATGTGATCGTATTATTGGAGCTTGTATTGTGCTGCTGAGCAGCGCTATTCTTCATGTCCTTTTGTCATTTAAGGGAGACTTTTGTGACAGCATTTGCCTATCGCTCATAATTCCACGCAGCTTTGTAAAGTGCCCTATTTTAAAAAAAAAAATCATACATTAGATATTCCCATTCTCATTTTTCTTGATGTACAATACTGTCTAAATCAGTTTAAGATCAGGCCTGTACATCATCTCTGGAAATGAATACAAATACCTCTTCTTCCAAGTCAAATTGAATGATCAGGAGATACAGTGGTCACTCGCATATTTAATACGAAGAAACGCAAAGCCCAGAGCTTCCTGCTGTTGTGAGTCCTCCAATACCGCCCCCTCTGGGTCCTTGGCATGGCCACGCCAGGGAGAACCAACATCAGCACCGTTCCAGCCAGAAGTGACATGAGGATGGCACCAGCCCTGCCCCATGGCCACATCCAGCAAACCCTGCACAGGCGCAGCCCGAGCAGGGGCTCTGGAGCTGCTGGAGCCAAAGGGCAGCACTGGGCCCTCTGTGGCACCTTGGCTCTGCCCTGCAGCACCAGGGGCCACGGCAGCACTGGCCCCTCTGTGGCACCTTGGCTCTGCCCTGCAGCACCAGGGGCCACGGCTGCTCTGCGAGGGGCTCCCAAGGGAGCCCCCCAACACACCTCTCCTTTGCAAAGGCCAGAGGGATGCAGACTCCAAGTGCTGCATTAGCAGGTTGCCAAGGGCCTGGGGACTGCCTCCCGGTCACGTTTAAGTTTTCATGCACATTTAATCTAAGACATACCTTGGACTTCAGTGTTTGCTGCCAGTCCTGGCTGCCTGACCCAGCACGGGCTGTGTGGACTCCCCAGGCACCTGGCCCTGCACAGGGAGCAGTTGCCCATGGCAGCACCAGCGGGGCCAGGGCACAGCCACACTCGCTGCCCAAGAGCAATGGGGCTTGCAGAAGGTGCTAATGAGGAGCAACTGTCCCAAGGCAGCTCCAGCAGCCTCAGTGCAAAGAGAGCTCAGGACAAGCACACAGTGCCCCTCATGGAATCCATTACCTCCTCTTAATTAGCTGCAATTATTCTAATTGGATGCAAAGAGGAGTAGGCACAGAAGCCAATGGCAAGAGGCTGGGGGAAGCTGTGCATACTGGCCACCCTGTTTCTGCCCAAGACTTCAGTCACCTTTCAGCTGCCAAGTGGTGAGAAGCTGCAGCTTCTCTGGGGAACAGCGAGCGTGGCCCTTCACTGGCCACCACCTCTGTCCTCAGGGGACAGGGAGCACCACGGGCTCAGCAAACCCCCTCGCTGCCTGCACTCTGCATCTCCCCCAGCTTTTCTCACCAGCTCCAGCAGCCAGCTCGGCCACCCAGCCACATGCCACTGCTTTGTATGCCCAGCCATGCCTCCAGTCATCAGTATTAGCCTCCTCCTCGGCTGCTACAGCGTGATTTTGTTTGGGTGATGGAAGCTGAATGCAGTAGTCAAGGCTGACACATAACGCTGATTGATATATTGGTGCATAAGAGTTTTTTATGTTACTGGCAAGTGACTATCAGGCAGTGTGACTAGCTGTGTGCCCCTTTTCAACTCGCCAGCAAAAAAATAAAAAATAAAGCAGGAGAGAGTGTGGCAGGGAAGCTAAGGAGAA
>NW_008587506.1:290232-290897 GCF_000691845.1 Merops nubicus
CCAGAGAGTAGCTCCTGCCCCAGCCCAGGGCTTGCTGAGCAGCAGCAGAAACCATTCATCTGTGACAGCAGTGAGAAGTTAAGCTGCAAACAGAAGACAGGTAAAAGAGGTGTTGAAACTGGGGCTTCGGATGAACAGGACTGCAGGGGCTCAGGACCACCAGCATCCTGCCCTCTCACAGGAGAACCACCACCTCTCTGCCTGAAGGTGTGCCTGGAGATGGCCAAGAGTAGCCGTGCCCCCTTGTCCTCCCTGAAAAAGACCTGGGGCACCCTCACCAGAAATGCAGATGGTCTGTAGATGTCACACAGCCCCACAGAGTCAAGGGTTCACCAGGGAAGTGGTTGCTCTCTCTTCTGCTGCCCAACTTCCCAGCAGCATCACCTAGGATCACTGCTGCCCAAGTGAGAGTCCCAGGCAGCGAGTGAGGGAAGTGGACTCAAGCATGGGACTTGAGTAGCAGCTTTTATGAGCTTTACACAAAAAAATTATGCCTTTATAAAAGCTTAACAGCAGGTAGGCATAAGGCCATGAGAAACAGGGAGGTGGTAATGGTCTTTTGAAAGTAATTCCTTTCAACCGTAAAACCAAGACTTGATGAAAATGATAAGCCATGGGATGTGGCTGCCTGAGAGCGTATTAACATAAACGCTTCGAGTGGCAGC
>NW_008587506.1:290928-316199 GCF_000691845.1 Merops nubicus
AGCAGCAGGAGCAGGGGGAATTAGCAGCCTCATCAGCCAACGTGGGGAGCTGCTGCACGAAGAGCCCCACGAGGGAAGCGGCCACGATAATTAATTGTTGGGCTGGAAACAGGCCCACCTGCATGAGCCACCTCAGTGGTCCTGCAGTCCGGGCAGGGGTAGGATGAGGAGTGGCTGCAGGGGAGCAAGAACAAGATGTTATCCCACCCCACCCACCTGAATCCCATCCCATCCCAACCTACTTTGTTCCATTTACCTCATTTCATTTCACACCATCCCACCTCATCCGATCCATTCCAGGCGAAATACTCCATCATTGCCCAGTGCTTTCTGTGGAGAACAGATCTTGTTTCTACCTCATTTTCCATCTTTGCATTTTCTTCCTCCTGCTCCCTGGGAGACAAGAAGACATCACTGCAGACAGAGCTTCCTGGAGACCTGTTCCCAAATTCAAATCACCATCCCTAGGGACATGCTCACCTGCCCCAAACCACGATGTTGGCAGGCTGGGGGCAACCTCCCTGCCCCACACTGTCCATGAAGCTCCTTCTGCCAATAGAAGGAGCTTCTGTCTGTTATGGTCCCCATTACAGACCCATAGAAACACAACTGCTGACAAATGAATTTTTGGAATTCAAATATCCCCTTACAAAAATAATATTCCAGTTCACTGGTGTCCCTGCCAGGAGGATGCAATTTGGTTGCACAGTCTATTATGTTCCAGAACGTGAAAGGTCAGGCTTAAATGGGATTTTTCACTGTAAAAGTCACCTACATGAATGACACACAGTACCACCACAAGGCATTTGTAAAGCAGAATCCAGGATTATGGATGCACCATTTACTTCTGTTTATCTCCCAAACAGAAAACTGGAAAATATTTGCCTCTCCTGAGCCTTCAGCTTAAGAAATTTCCTGGAGCTCTGTGGACTTTGGGGGCAGGCTGTCAAACAAAAGGAAAACGCCGTGAGCAATTAGCACAGCTGGGGATTGAAATCCTGCCCTGAAGTTTCATCCTGCCTTGGGATCTGTCTCAGTGGGCATGGAGATGCTCCTCAGCTGGGTCTCGGTGCTGGCACAGCAGGATGTTGCCTGCGGCACAGAGAGCTGCAGGTCCTGGACCCGCCAGGAGGGCAGACTCAGGGAATGGACTGATGGGACAATTCTGGTCAAATCTGACCACACAGTGGGTCACAAGGAGATGCAAGTGCCAACATCAGCACGTATGCCAATGGGTTCCCCTCGCTGCTCAGCAGCATCCTACCCTATCCCATCCCATCCCATCCCAAACCCGCTCTCCCCTGGTATAAGCCCCATCTCTCTGCACCGTCTTTCAGATTTCTCTTCACACTTCTGATTTTTACTACTGGGATAAAAGTGTTTTGAAAGCAAGCTCCTCTGAGGACTGAGGAAAAAAGGATCAAGATGTGAGAGTCGGGCTGAGAGGGGAAAGGTTTTGGGGACAAAAGAGAACAGAGCTGCTTTGCCCTTTCAGGATCACGCATCCTGCTCTGGCTTACTGCAGAAGATCCAGAAGAAAGGGAGAGCCCTTTCAGCGTGGAAAAGCAGAGAAAGGTTCAGCACAGAGAGCAGCAGGAGTGAGAGCAGCCCCATTATCTGACAGAAGTAGAAATAAGACTGGGGGAAAGAATGACTTAAAAATAAAAGGAACACTAAAACCAATGTTTCCCGGAGCATACGTGTGTGTGTTTCTTCCCATGAGGAGGGCATTTCGAGGGATAAGCAGGGTTAAAGAGCCTCATTCATCTTCCCCTTACAACTGTGCTGACTCAGAACCTGGTCAAACAAGTTTAATCTTTTTAGTGACAACAAAGAGGAATGGAAGGAGGGTGGAAAGGAGCCAGCCTGGATGGGCAAAGAGGGAGAAAAAGAAAGCACAGAAAGAAAAACTTCCCTTTTACAGCTTTCAGTTGTTCATTCCATCATGGAAATCTGGCCTGATGGGCTTAGGGAGAAAAACAATGTCACTAGAGTCATGGCTCTGCACCCCTACTGTCCCTCGGTGCTGTCCCGGCAGGATGCTGGGGACCCGGTGGGGATGGGCAGGAGGATGGCAGAGAGAGGGCGGCCAGACAAGCAGGGACAAGGCGAGGAGGAGGTTCAGGAGGATGCTGGTGGGGATGGAGCCAGAGCTTTCTCATTCCCAGGGTCACACCTGCCCAAGTGCCAGCACCTCCCGTTCCAGGGCACTGTGCGGCCCAGGCAGCAGCGTGCTGGCAGCCCTGGCCTCCAGCTATCCCTGGAAATGCAAACCTCAGCCTCCATCTCAGCTATGATTATCTTCAAGCTCCCTCAGCCAGAAGAATATCAAGGCAGGGTAAAGAAACAGCTTTTTTTTTTCCTTTTTGGAGAAGAGTGACATGAGGACACTGCCGTTGTATCTGGCTTGAAATGGAGGCATTCGTGAGCAGCATTGCTCTGAAGGAAAATGGCCATCGTCTATGAGGGAGAGCATACTTGAAAAACCCAAATGCACTGTGCAAAATAATCTACACTGGCTGGAAGATGAGGTCTTTTTCATCCTTAATTTCTGTAATTCCCAGTCATGCTGAGTATGATGCATCCTCATTTATAATGTAAGAGTTAAGGTTGGGGCAACAATTATTTTCAGGATCCTATAATCTCAACTGTAAAATTTCACCCCAGGCTGAAAATGAAAGAGCAAATCCTTCACTTTGGCATGAGCTGTATAAGACACAAAGCAGTTCCACTGCTAGCAAGTTACGCAAATATAAATGCACATTAGATTCCCCACTTAACATTTTTTTTTTCTGATCTTGAGCCAAAATTAAGATCTGAACTGAAATATGAATTTTTCATTGCATGTTTCTGATTCAAGATGTAAAAACAGACTTCCGAAGCTGCAAGCATCTACCTGTTTTCACCCACCTCCAGAGCCCTGGAGATGGGTTTGCTGAGCACACACCCTGCAGACAGCTACATTGTCTGGCTGTGCTGCTGGCTGGTGTAAAGCCTCTCCAAAATGTCTCACTCCAGTCCTGCTCCAGATCCCTACCGGGCTGCACACTGCCAGTCAGCTCTAGAAATTAAAGGGGAAAAAAAATCTCATCTCAACACAGTGTTACAAGCAAATGCTGCAGAACACAGACCCCCTTGGAGAGTGCAGCAACAACTACGGGCATAAACAGAATCCCAGCTCGGCAGCCAGCACGGGGAGCAGCATCAGTACCCAGCCTGGCCACAGTCTCCACCGTTTGCTCTGGTTTGGGCTGCAGTGAGCTCTCCTGCCCGAGCCACAGCATTCTAGGGACACACAGCCTCTGACTGAAGATATTTTGACAGCAAGGTTCAGGCTTTCTCAGGTCTGCTCCCCTCCTGACCCCAACAGGGAGATTTTAACCAGGAAGGGGATGCTCTGACACGAGTGCATTTTGAAAATGCAGACACAAGAGCCCTACAACAAACTCCAAAGCCATTACAGCTGTTGGGGATGGGGTGAGCAGAGACCCAAGTGGTTTGATGCCAACAACACCTCCTCAGTACCCAACACCAGAAAATAGGGTGCAGGGGAACCTGGCCACGGTGCAACGTGGGCTCTGCTCCTTTGGTTTGGGTTGATTTTTTTTTTCTTGTTTTTGTTTCTTTAAGGACAAGTGACATTCCCCACCACTGGATCACTGCCTGGCAGGTTAAACGGGCTGGGAACACACAGGCAGAGCTGCTGCCCTCCTGTCCGAGCATGGGGACACAGGGGAGGAGCTCGACAAGGCAAAAGGACTGAACCACTTCTTTTGGTCATAAAATCTGATGGTGCTATGACAGGCTGGGGAAACATTAATTACCATTATTGTTGCTCCAGCCATTAAAAGGAGGAATGATCTCTGCTCTGGAGAGGTCTGCCTTGGTATGATCTGGGAAAGCATCCCAGGACAGCCCTTACATACCTGCTTAAAATTCAGCTCATGTCGAAGAGCTACCCTCATTTGGGCTGGAGTAAGCAAGTGCTTCAGGGATTTTTTTTCTCCAAGCAGAGCCAGTCCAAGGCCACACAGACGCAGGGCTGAGAGGAAGAACAACAGGGGAGGCTTTCCCTTTCTAAACACCAAGATGCTTTGAAAGACATGGCAAGGCTGAGTCTGCAGAAGAGCCCGGACCACGGAGAGGAGAGGACAGGTGGCAGATGCATTTGCCAGCCACGAGGGAGAGGGAAGCACTGAATTTCTGTGCAGCTGCAGACAGCTGTGGGCACAGCTGTGCCGGGGGGGCAGAGCCTCAGCCCTGCGCCTGCGCTTGCTGTAGCTCAGACAAGCGTGCCCAAAACCAGCTTCAGGCAAAACCCTTCATCTCCAGCCTTCATAAGAGTGTAAATGGCTGATCTAAACCAGCCTGGCTGATTTACCTGGAGAGGACGGTGGCAGGGGCTGCTCAGTCTGCAGATGGTGACAGTGGCAGCCCTGGAAGGCCATGGTGAGCACCAGAGTGGGACGTGTCTCCAGCACCGGCTTAGAGTGGAGACCCCATCACAGGGCAGCCTGCCACAGCTCCACGAGGACCTTCCTGGTGATGCTCCTGGTGTGAGAGGAAAGTCAGACCATCGGTTTTCACCCTGACTACAGTATTTACACACATGTACATAAGGCTGCGAGATGACAGAATTATATAATTTGCTTGGTGCAGATTTGCTGCTCAATTTTGCAAAATGTAGCGTGTGATGCAGATTGCTATGAGTGTTTGTTTTTAAATACCAGATTAAATGGGCACATAAAATTACCGTAGCCTTGAGCTGATCCATTGCTCTATGACATTTAACGTTGGGTTGCATCAGTCATGCCATGTTGCGTTGCATCACATAATGTAATGTGACATGACTGATGAATCCAGACCTCCTGCTCCATCACCAGGGAAGCTTCACCAGCCAGAGAGCCACTGCTTGGACCGATGGCGCAGCTGGTGCTGCCGCTCCTCCGTGGGCTCTCCAGCCAGGGACCCCTCAGGATGTGCAGGCATGAGGGAGGGACAAGCAGAGTCACTGGAGCCTAAATCTGCTATAACAGGCTTTTTGGGTTTTTTTTCAGATTCCTTCTCTTGGCTCTGGAGTTGCTCCACAACGTGCTCTCCTGGTTCTCAAGCACCATTGGTTCTCCCTCAGCCCCTAAGGAGCCCTCGGCGTGGGTGGGCTGCTGGCAGGGTTAAAATGCCTCCAGGCTGGCAGAGGGCTGCACACCCTAAGTGGGCTGATGAGATGGGGATGAAAATCCATGTTAAGCTGCAGGGAAGCAAAATGGATTGGAGAGAGCATTAGCTAAATCCCCCAGTGAAAGGAGCAAGGGGGCTTGCTGTGCTGCCGATGCTGCCTTTGAAGCATGGGAGATAATGCTCCTCCTCAGGCTGGGAGGGAGGAGGCAGCCCAGGGACCTTGTGCCTGGCTGGAGATGAAGGAGAGAGGACAGGTGCTAAAGAGGCAGATAGAGCTGCAAAAGGGTGCCCTGCACCTCCCGTCTGTCCTAAACCTTCTCTGAGAGGGAGGTGAAGAAAATCACAGGTTTTTTCCCCAAACCCACCAAAAGATGAGAGAGCACTTTGCAGCACCAAGTCCACCTCCGCAGGCCCAGCTGTGCTGCGATGATGCAACTCATCGCTCTCCACGAGATGAAAACTTTGGACCTGCACCCTGAGAAGCCCCCACCACCACTCCCGAGCACGGGTGGCAGCCTCAGCCTGGGCTGCTCAGTCCCCATGGCTTCTCCCTGCAGCCCACCTACCTACAGCTCCTTCTGGGCACAGCCTGTAAACCAGATCAACGAAATGATCTGGGCTAAAAATAACCCAGATATAATCCTTTCTGCTGCCGGGGAGGCAATCAAAATTACGATATTTAGGGATTTGCATGCAGCAGCTAAACGGAGATTATCTTATTTAAATTAGCAAGGGAAGGAAGGTCCATCCGGCAGGACCAACGCATGGTGCCCACGAATGCCAGCAGCGATGGAGACCTGCTCCCTGGCAGGATCTGCCCCTCCACGGCAGAGCCGGGATCCAGGCAGTGCCCGGACTCACCGCCCCGGCCACGCTCGGCAGAGAGACAGTTAATTGTAGTAAAATGGGAACAAACGAAGGGAGCCAAATTGGCATTTAGTACTTGGAACAAGTGTTATCCCCGACAGAGCGTGCACGACTGCCTTCCAGAGAACGACGAGTCGCAGGCGCGCAGGGCACATTCCCTCAGACAGCACTAAATAACCATGATTTATTCATCTACTAACACTCACATAATTCTGTGCAATGATTATTCCCCACATGTGCCACTCTGCCTGGATGCTCAGCAGCAGAGGCACGGCCGGAGCAGGGTCAGCACACCCACAGCAGCACTTAGTGATACATCCGAAAACACGTAGCAGGAAGGGAATGGGCATCTCACTCCTGACCTGGTGTACAAAGCTTCCTGGGATGCATTAGGTACCAAAATGTGTGGGATTTAGGAGCCTACTAAGCCCAGAGACGTGGGCTGGGACATGGGAGCACAACGACTGTCACGTGCATACACCCCAAACTACAGTAGGAATGATCCATTGAACATAAAAAAAATGAACCAGAAAACTTCTCTAAGCCAGAATAGTTTTGGAATATCTCGCTTGCAGGATTTTACAGACTATAAAAATTTACTGGAGTTCAAGGGAAGAAAGGAAATGAGTAGGAGAAAATTCCCTCAGGGGGGTGAGGCATCCCGTCCCACCCCATCCCATCCTGTTCCAGCTCCTCCAGCCCCACCACGGTGCTGGGGGTGGGCAGGGCCCTGGGGGAGGTGGTGGGGCACGTCTGCCTCTTCCTACGCGCTTCCCAGGGCTCTGGCCAAAGCCCATCCCAGGGCCAGCAGCTCAGGCTGGCTGGCCCTTCGCTGTGACCCGTTATGACTGCTCTTAAATCCTTAAAACAGCTTAGTTTAAATGTCAGTGAAAGATCACAGAGTAAGAGCCCATCTGTACGTGGCTATCAGGGTTCAGCTGAGGGGGAAATTTGTTACGCTGCTGTAACCCAACCCTATCTCCGGCAAGCCCCGGATGCCAACATTAGTTTTGGAAATGGGATATGGGCAGTCCCACAGACATGAAAGAGGTGTGGAAAGCTTTGCCCAGGATAGAGGCACCACCATCAAATTCCCCTAAGAAATAAAATCTCCCCTATCCCTTTATTTTCAGCAAAGGTGAGGTTAAACATCCCTCCGAGATCCTATATGCACTGCTATGTTATTTAACACCCTTCCATGAAGGAAGTCTACCCTTCCATGAAGGGTATTGTCCAGCTCTGGAGCCTTCAACACAGGAGGGGCATGGACCTGTTGGAGCAGGTCCAGAGGAGGGCCACGAAGATGATCAAAGGGCTGAAGCACCACTCCTACAAGGACAGGCTGAGACAGTTGGGGTTGTTCAGCCTGGAGAAGAGCAGGCTCTGGGGACACCTTATGGTGGCCTTCCAGTACTTGAAGGGGCCTACAGGAGAGATGGGGAAGGACCGGTTACAAGGGCGTGCAGTGATAGGGTGGTGGGCAATGGTTTTAAACTAGAGCAGGGTACATTTAGATCAGACTTGAGAAAGAAGTTCTTTACTATGAGGGTGGTTAAACACTGAACCAGGCTGCCCAGTGAAGTTGTGGATGCTCCATCCCTGGAGACATTGAAGGTCAGGTTTGATGGGACTCTGGGCATTCTGATGTAATTGGGGATGTCCTTGCTTACTGCAGGGGGGTTGGACTAGATGATCTTTAGAGGTCCCTTCCAACCAAAAGCTTTCTGTGATTCTAAGACTTGCAGGTGGTGAGGGCTGTGGGGACAGGGTGCAGGCTGTGTGTGCGGTGGGGCTGGGCTGCTCTCCATCACGGCCACAGCCCAGCTCACCTCTTTACTATGATTCCCTGGTCACCATAAATAAAATCCATTTCTAAAGTCTCAAACCAATGAATTTTCCCAGCAGATCTTTACGAAGTTATTTAGTTCAAGTGTCTTTGTAATTGTGATAGATTGAGACAATTCATCCCAGTTGTGGAGTGGGCAGCAGGGGGGAGCAGGGATGAACATGGACATCGGCTCAAGCCCCTGTAACGGATTTTGTTTACACCGGGGACATTCATCAGGGCATGGCAGCCTGAGAGGCACAGTCCATCTTCAGCTCAGGGGGGAACAGTGGTGGAAGACACAGCCTCGGGAATGAGCTTGTGCCGAGGCTGTGCAGAGCCAGGCTAAGGACAGCAGCCTGTCCCTCCAGACAGCCTGAGGGGCTTAAACGTTGAAGTCACAGCTCACCCCAGCTGACTGGTGTGATTTAGAAGCCTCCCAAATCCAATCCTTGAAGGAAAAAGATAGAAAACTGTGGCAGTACCAGAAGAAGTCGCTAAGACACCCCAGCTCCTGAGAGTCAGCCAGCAGGAGCAGTGAGGAAGCTGCTACAGCACAATCTGGTGTAGGGTTTGATGCTACAAGAAAAATAACTAAATGCATAATTTTACAAAGCACCTTAAAAAAAAAAAAAAATCTTTTCAGATATTGATTTCCTCCTTGTCCTTATCCCAGGTCATTTTCTCTCTACTTGGCCTTATCCTGGTGATTTCTCATCACTCTTCCAACAAATGTGAATGGGGAGTTGCTCTGCAAAACTCTGTTCCCTCTAGACTTAGATTATTATTCGCCATTGATTCATTGCATCCAGCCACAAAGATGTGTATTGCAAAATATCCAGGAGCAGTACAAGAAAAGCAATACAAAATACCATTAAAAATGTAAAGAACCAGTCATCCAGACAAGACACAGGATATGAGCAATGGCAGGTTCGTGGGGCTGTGGCATCAGCTCCCAGCTTCCCCTCAACACACCCAAAGGACTCTAAGGCAGCAGAAGAGAAAGAAAAACTAGTCTGTAAAACCTGGCTTTGCCCACCAAAGCACTTCCACGGGAGGGAAAGGCAGCAACTCTGGTAGGAGCTGGCAGCAGCAAGTCCAGCTTCTCCCCAGTCCAGCCAACAAAGGGGAATACATGGCAGTGTGCAGAACAGCAGCAGGGAGGGACCTCAGATCTCCTAAAGCCCAGTCTCAGGTGCCCCACTTTGCTTTCTAGTGATCCAGAAGGGAAAAAAAAAAACTTGCACCCTGTGTAACCTCATGTTCTGTGGCTGCCCAAAGCCATGGATGATTCAAGTTCCTCAAGGGCAACCACACTGTAGGATCTGGCTGTGAGAGGACCCTCAAAATCAAACTTGCTGAAACTGCAGGCAGGATGCAGAGGGCCTGACCCCTCTTCATGGCTTTGGGGGATGAGGGGTGTACAGGGACTAACTGAGGTGGCTTCTCTCTGGGAAGAACACCAGAAGGCACTTCCCCATCACCCTCACTCTCCTGGTTACAATCCAGATGTGCAATCTAAAACTCATCTTTGCAGACTCCCCTCTGCAGACTCTGTCGTGAGCAGCATCTCCCAGTGATGCTCCTTGGGCACCCAGAATTTCCCCACCTCCATTCCCCTGATCCTATTCCCTCTAGAGCTCACATTGCTTCTCACCCTGTGCATATAGAAAATAAAAGAGAAAGGAAGGGGAAAAATTATATGGCTCACTGTGTACTCCAAGCAGAAAAACCTATGTACACAGAGCACACAGATCATCTAATTCAGGGCTTTGTTTGCAGGAATTTAATATTCATAATGCACCTATTTTTATTTTAGTGCTATCCATGAATATAACGGAATAATTGTAGCTGATTAAAAACAAAAAAGAAAGGAAATGTTAACACCGAGACAAACAAACAGTGACTGTGTGGTAAATAGAAACACTCAAGGATTTAATTCCCTGAATAAGTGAAGGGAGGGGGCAGTGAGAGCAGAGAGCTCCTGACGCTGAATTCCTCAGCTCCTGTTCCTGGTTGTACTTCCCTACAAATAATTTACAGTGCTAATGTAGTTTTTGCTGTACAAATGGTCACAGCGCCAGTGTAATGCTGGAAGTTTTTCTTTTCATATCAAATACAAGACTGAATTCATGTCTTCCCTCCTGAGCAGAGCATCAGTGCTTCTGATGCAGCTTCCACTGGGGGGTCCTGTCCAGCTGAGCTGGGCAAGCCAGGACCACTCCAGCAGGGCAAGGGGAAAACAGCATCCAGGGGGTGGGAGAAGGGCACTGGGAATAAAAATCCCTCTCCCTCCACCTTTCCATGCACTTTCACTGGTCCTCGTGCCTCAGCACAGGGAGGTGCCACCAGTACCAGGAGATGCACTGTGCCCCAATGCATCCCTGGCCCCATGTAGGGCCCATCCTTGTGTCCTTCTTCTCTTTAGCACCAAAATAAAGGCCTCTTGGTCAGGCAGTAATCTTGAAAAAAAATGTAATTGATTTTCTGACTTCTGGTCAGATTTTCCACCAAATTTAACACCCTATATGTTGTGCTCAAAATACAGGCTCTAGGAGCATAAGACATTTATTGTTAAGGTTTATTTTATTATACAATATTACAGCCATTCGAGATAGATTGTATCCCCTGGCAGTTTCAGGAAAGTTTTTTTCCTTGTATTCATTAGAAAGAAAATAAAGTGCTTGCAAAAACTGGGAAATCCCCAATTTCAGTTAAATTGAGATCATTTCAGGGACTTCACCTTCAAGAAGGAAGCAAGATAATTTACATTCTGACCTAGATTTCTAACCCAAATGTATTTGCCTGAATGTGAAATGACATTTCATTTGCTCAAGGGTTCTATTTATTTATTTAATTACCAAAGAAAAGAGGGTGGGGGGAAGGCCCTTTTCCCAGATCCTACTGAAGGAGTCAGGAAGAAAAAGACTAATCCTCTGCTCACATATTACTAGGGAAGAGTGGTCCCTGAGAGGTCACTGCACACCCACATGTCCTTCTGTGTGCTATGCAAATCCACAAGCTGCAAAGAAGCTCAAGTCTAGCTCCAGCAAGTGGTTTCGCCCACTGGGACTTCAGCCCATAGTGACCCTGTGCTCTGGTCCATGTGGTACCAGAAGCTAAGATGATGATGGGAAAGCCCAAAGCTGTTTGAGATCATACAAGACACATCCCAGATGTTTCCAGAAAGCTGGAGGTCCAAACAATGTGAAATCAAGAGTTCTCATGTAGGAAAAATACTACCTCCATCTATGGGAGAGTCCCTGAAACAGCTCTGAAAGACCTTCAACCACTGAACAGTTTACCTACACAGTCTGGAAGCTTTTGGGTTTCTTCCCCAGCTTAGTCAACACTTCAGTGCTGAGAAGGGCCAAAAGTTGATGGTTTGTAGGATGGAGAAGCAGCAGAGAACAGACAGAGAGGGCAGTCCTGGTGACCCTGTTCTTACATCTAGTCTCATCAAGAACAGCACTGCACAGTCCATGGCACCTAGTTCCACACAATAATTTTTCCCTCTGCCTCTTCTCCCTCTGCACATTTCTGGTGGTCATACTGTATGGGATAGTTTCCTGCGCTGGGACTAAAAAGGGCAGCAGCACATCTGAGTCAGAAAGTGTCAGCACCCTCCAGCAGGTCCTTTGAAGCTCCCCACCTAACAGACTCCGTAAAAGGCACACGCGGAGGAAGAAAGAGCCTTAATATTGCACCACAGAGCTAATCACCATAGAGAAAAGCCTTTGTGCGTTGTGAAGTGCAGGTCAAAGCAGCCCAGCTCGAGTGCAGTCAACAAGCCCTTGTTCTGACACAAACAGATGCTCATCCCAGAGAGACAGATGAATGGAAAAAGCTGGAGAAAATGACATAATCACAAAGTAGCACCTTTGAATATGAGTGTGCTAAGATAAAACTTGCCCCTGCCCTCCATCCGCTTACTGGCAGGTCCCTGGAATAGTTATGCCTGGTACATGACAAGAATCTAGTCATTAGCTCTGTATTTGCTGGCAGCCAATACCTGCCTTGCTGAATTCATCTCGCTAAGAGGTTTATTTTCCTCTACTTTATTCTTGACAGTGTCATCTTTCAAAAGGCACACATTTCTCCATCCTAGAAGCAGCTTAGCATGGTCCCTCTGAGGACAGGAGACGCTCAGGAAGATTTCCAAGTGAAACACCTGAAGTGCACCTTGACTCATCTTGCTGGGGACCTGCTACTCTGGCTGCAAACACCCACCAACACCATTTAAGAGCCAAAAGGAGTTAAAAAAACACCCTTATGGGAACTATGGGGTGTCCCTGAGGAGCCCCTGTCTCTTGGCTTTGCTGCTGAGCTTCTGGTTAGATAGGTTAGACCCATCCTTGCACCCTGCAGCTTTCCCCAAGTGCCTCTGGAGGTGGCCCCAGGACTCACGGGCTGAGGCTGTTCCTGTGCACCCAGAGGAGCCCTGGCCCTTGGCACCAGCCGATTGTCTCCCCAGGGTGCTGCACTCTGGGCACCCAGGTCTTTACCTCCAGCCATTCCTCTCCTGCTCTGACAGGAGATGGAGAGATCAGCCCCAGCTTGTAACTCATCTGGGCGAGGGGCGGATAATGAGGGGGGTGAGTGTTTGTGCTCCACGGAGCTCCCATTGTTCCCCCATCTTTGTCTTCCAGCCCTGACGCTCACTGGCCACCTGCCTTCCTCCCCAGCCTTTTGAAGAGGGATTCTTTGATTCCCTTTGTTGTCGTCCCTGCCCCAAGCTGCCCACGCCTTAGCGAGGCAGGGCCTGACCTCTGGAAAGAGCCAAAAAAGGGGCAGGGATGCTGCTGGGAATGGGAGCACTGCAGCACGGAGCGGGGGAAGAGCAAGACTGGGTAGGGGGCAAAGAGTGGATCTCCCATGATCAAAGCAAACAAAAACAGCAGAGAAAAAGAGCAAAGTCTGCAGCCAGGAGATGGCTCCTACCTGGGTGGGCAGTGGGACAGAGAGGTTGCACATCAGAGCCTGGGTGGGCTCACAGCACCCCTCAGCAGCAGCCAAGCCCGAGCACGACCTGCTGTGAGTACAGCTGGCAACACGTGTCTACCAGGGGATGCAGTTTCTGCATCACTCTTGTGTCATCAAGAGTCGTTAGCATTTGCACGAAACTGAGCACTACCTGGAGTCATAGAATCATTTAGGTTGGAATAGACCTTTAAGACCAACGAGCCCAACCATTAACCCAGCACTGCCAAGCCTAGCACTAAGCCATGTCCCTAAGTGTCACATGTACATGCTTTTAAAATACCTCTGGGGATGCTGACTCAACCAAATCCCCGGGCAGCTTTTCTGAATGTTTGACCATCCTTTCGGTGAAGACATTTTTCCTAATATCCAATCTAAACCTCTCCTGGCACAACTCGAGGCCATTTCCTCTTGTTCTATCACTTGTTACCTGGGAGAAGAGACTGAGCCCCATCTCTTTCTGCCATAATGATGGTTCCACGAGGCTGCAAGGACTCCAACCCCACAGCCAGCAGGGATAGCCTTTCTGCTGTAAGCGAGTGTCTTGTGCCCAGCAGGACCCTGCCTGGCCGTGGCCAGCTGCCTACCATACACCCTGCTCCATGCTAGAGCCTGCTCTGCCTTGGGGTGTGAGGCAGCCCCAGTCTGCATTGCTTTCCTGCTGGCAGTTCCCATCACCTGGGCACCCTCGAGGAGGGGCTCAGCTGGCTCCAGCCATGAAGAGCAGAGCCACAGCAAGAAAAGGTTTTGCAGCACAGGTCTGATCTCATGAACCTCCAGCCCATCCTGGGAGCGAGGGTGACTGCTCAGCACAAGCCACATGCTCCCACACTGATCGATGTTCAGGACAGAACACAAGTCTCTCCATGGGCATAAAACCAGCACATTAAAATAAATAACTATTCGTTCAAGCCTTCAGACTGTGAATGTAGTTGAGAATAGCTCCCAGCTACCCGGTGCCCTCCTGGCCCCAGCCCGCTAACGTGTTTGTGGGAATGCTTGCAGGTCACAGCCTGCTCACCCTGCCTCACCTGCTGCAGCCCCAAAATACCGGCCCCCTCAGGCGAAAATCACAGAGCTGAATTAACTATGGTAATCAGCTCCACACAGCTCTCCTCCCAGAGCCAGGCAGCAGAGCTCCTGTCGCCTGCAGAGCCAGGCTCCACACCGAGATAGCCCTCTTGGCAACCTGCTCCTGCCCGGGCTGCGGCTGGGTTCGCAGTGTGACCCTTCCAGCCCCTTCCCACCCTAGAAATCTCGGTAGGGTCTGTACTGCTGCAGGAGATAACTGCTGCTGGAAGCTGCTTTACACTACCAGGAGCACTCGCATACAAAAAGGCTTACAAAAAGCTGTTATAAGGAAGCTGCTTATTGCTGTAGCTCCAACCTAGTAGAAATACAACCTGCACCATAGCTCACGTCTGGTAAGACCTGGCACTGTAAGGTTTATATTTTACCTAAGTTGTTTTTTACCTCCCTCTGGTCCTTGATTTACCCTGCACAGGAGGATTTGTACACTCTGAAGAGGCTGCAAAATGTTTTGCAGAAGAGTGCAAAGAAGGGCAAAACAGTCAGCAAGGATGAAACACGTGCACGCACTGCACGGAGGTTTGCTGCTCCTGCATGCCTGGACGTGACTGAGCAGGGAGCTTGCGAGGAGTGAAGGGTGGTGTGGCTTGTGCCACACAAGCAGCTTCAAGTTGGGTGCTGGGGTGGCTACACAAGCAGCTCCAAGCCCAGACCCCCCATCCCACCTTTGCAGTGCCTTGGTGGGACACTGCAGGCAGGAGAAGCAGAGGATGGCAGGCCAAGCAGCAGGAGTCCTGGGAAAACATCACCTTGGCTTGCTCAGCTCACATCCATGACCTGTCCAGCACGGGGACATCACCCTGCTTGCTCCCCTGCAGCCCCAGGACCTAGCCAGGAGACGCAGCTCACCCCTGGCCTTGGCCACGACGGCAAGTAGAGGCCTCAGCCAGCACAGAGACTGCCTGCTGGGGTGAGGAGAGCAGGGCCAACAGCCCTCGAGGATTTTGGCACCCGCTTCCCACCACAGCTAGCAGGGACACAGCTGCGGCGGTGGGAACGCGGCGGCAGGAACCCCCCGTGGCAGCAAGGCTGCCCGAAGGGGAGGGCTGGGGAGAGGCTCCCTGCTCCTGTTAGCATGTCCTGGCTCCCACTCCCCCCTGCGGGTGTGTTATCCCCTGCCCCACACCCCGGGGCTCGGGAAGCGCTCGGTGGGCACCGGCGCTCGCACCCTGTTCAAACCGGGGAGCTGCCCAACAAAGAAAGGGGGGCAAAACCCAGAGGCCCCTTCACCACCCGCCCAGATGCTCGGCTTGGGGTGGGGGTGTGGGATCAAAGCCCTGCTGAGGACCAGCTCCCTGGGAGAGCGCGTCCGGGAAGGTCTGATGGGGCGGAAAGTGCACACCGACGGGGGGTTAGCCCAATTTCCTCAGGAAATGAGGCTGATTGAGTCACAACTATTAGTCATGCTGCCTAATGAATTCTGAGCCCTTTGGCCAATTTCAGACAAAATTGACTTAAAGGGGAGTCCTCAAGGCGTCTTGCTCCTAGGAGCTTTGGGGGGTGGTAGCCCCAGCTGTAAAGCCTGCTCCAAAGGGGCATGTGGGAATTGGGACCTCACTGATCCCACCATTTGCCAGACTCCTGGCTCCAGCCTGACTGATGCGACCTAAATCAACAACCCCAAATGGGAGGCTCATCCAAGCGAAACACCCACAGCATAAATTTTCTGCAGAGGACACCCCCGGGGAGCTGGGACACCAGGCTGGCAACATCTCACCAGCGGGTCAGTCAGCAGGAGCAGCCTCCATGCCCGGTGAGGAGTTTGCTCTGCTCCAGCCCACGGTTTGTTGATTTATGTTTAAAACACAGACAATTAAATTACGTGCAAGCTGATGCTGCTTAATGCATAAAGGCACTGAAATGCCAGGCCTCATCGGGTTGCCATGTAAATCACCATGGTTAAGCGGGTAACTGAGAGCACAAATAGCAGGGGCTGAGCGTGCGTCACCCAAAACTCCCTGCCGGCAGCAGAACCCAGAGGCGTTTTGCAATGAGGAGCTAGGCTGCAAGGGAGCAGAGCTGCCTGTGGGTGGGCTGGCACAGAAGGCTTGAACCACCGCCCCCCCGGGGGGATTTTGGTTTGGGGATTACACCCCAAATCAGGCAGAACCACACAGACAGGAGAGCCAGACTCCAGCAATTTACACACCAAGCGTTTCAGGTTCCAGAGAACTAAAATCAATACAAATAAAGGAATAATAAGAGAAGCTGCGAGGACAGATGGGAAAGGAATAGGTAAGCATCCTGCTAGAGAAACAGCATAAATCCTGCCGAGCTCCAGGCTGTTCCTTGGGGGGCAGGTTTAGGGTGCTGTCCTGCTTCCTCCCTCATCATCCTGCCCTGGCCCAACAGCGGTGCTTGGCTGGTGGGATGCTGAGCCAGGTCTAGCAGCTGAACCAGCAGAAGAACTACACCTGCAAAATACAGCCCTGTGCTGGCGTTGGAGCACAGGAGGAGAGCTTACAGCTGGCTGGGCTGCTCTGGAGGCACCATGCCCCAGTCCCCGTGCTGAGCCGTGCTGGCTCAGCTGCAAGGCTGAGAAGTGATGGAGCACAGCACTGTCCCAGCTGCCAGTCACATCGGGAGCTGTTACAAGTCCCCATTGAAACCATGCCAGGATTTTTTTTCCTGCAGGGAAGTGTTTGCTCCTCTCCAGGACAGAGCTGGGCCTGGGAAGCATCTGCAGACGTGCCAGTGCCTGGAATGCTGGCTCAGAAACAGGTCAGAAGCCACCAAAAGATCTGATGCTCTGCTTCACTTGCCATTTCTTAACAACTCTGAGCACTGGACTGTTGCTGCTCATTAATTAACCCGTTGTGATGAAGCAGCTTCACTGTCACATGTGGCAGAAGAGGGGCTGAGAGCAGGGGGGAAGGCATGGGAGACCAAGGGAGCAGCTCCTCTCAGCAGGCTTTCTCAGCAGGAGCAAGGGAAGTATGGAGCTTTGGGGATTTCACGGGAAACATTAGCACTGCCAAAGGTCAGCGATTTCTGTGAGAGCTCCACAATTCAAACAAGCAGCCCTCACGAGCCAATTAGCAGCAAATGTGACAGATTTGGATTTTATTTATGTAGCATCTAGCAAACAAAACGAGATTTCAGCCCCATCTAACAGGGATGCAGAGGCTGGCAGGGCCACATGTTGTGTCACCCCAGCCCGCTCAGTGCATTCAGCATGTCCCTGTGGGCATCAGGTCTTACACAGCACCACAGGCTGTGGCAAAAAGAACACCCTGCCAATTACCACCCGTGCCACAATGACATTCCCAACCCATCCTTCGACACAGGAAATTATTAGGTAGTAAATTTATGCTGAAAAGAAAAAGGAAGCCCTTTTCCACACAGAACACAATTACATGGTACAGTTTATTACCACCAGATGTTGCAGTGGCCAAGAGCACAAGCTGCTTCAAAAGAGACCAGACGTATAAATGGGGGAGCAGATCAGTTGGCTACCAAGCCCAGCAGCCTGGCTGCCACCCCTAGCTTGGGGTGTCCCCATTCCCCTCGCTGCTGGAAGCCAGCAGGCTCTGCCATGGGAAAGCTCAGACCTTGCTTTTGAGACCTTCTCCCCAGTGCCTGCTGTTGGCTGGTGTTAGAGGCTGAGCACGGACTCGAGTCCCGAGCTGGGCTGGCACAGCCACCCTCGTGGGTGGGGAAGCTGCTAAAGAACAAACTTGAAGCCAAAGGCACCCTGGCAGAAGCCTGCAGGTGACTCAGCTGGGCACTGCCAGGCAGGCATCTGAGTGATGGTTTCATCAACCAAGCCCTCCTGGCTGGGTGTAGCTACCTACAGAGGGTGTGGAGGCTTTTTTGGAAACCAGTATGACGTGCGACAAGTCAGTCCATCCTCACGGCTCAGACCACAGGGGCTGCAGAAGAAACACCTGGCTGGGTGTGGGGTTCACAGCAGTGCCTGACAAAAACTCCTCCACACCTGAGGACTAGGAAAACTGTTCCATCTCCTTTGTCACCAATTTAAACCCAACATGCTGCTGCTTTGTCCACGCTGCAGTGAGTCCTCGGGCAGCAAAAGCACGTGGTGCTGCTGGATTAATCACTGCCACTCACTGGTGTGGTTCACAGGCATCAGCCCAGCAGGAGTAGCACCGAGCTTTGTCATCGCAGAAGTACTTTTCAAATATACATATAACAAACCTAACATCAAAGATCCTGAAAGAGCAACTTCTTTCAGATGATATCCCAGGCTCTGCTTCTGCAGAGCACAAACAGAAGAGATGAATGATGCTGGAAACAACAAAGAGAAGTAAATTGTCTCTTCTGGATGAACTCAAGCTTAAAATCTGAAAAAGGAAGTTGTCTTGCTTTTGTCTCTGCTGAAAATCCACCTCCTGCCTGGACAATACATGGCTGTTTTGGAGGTAAGAGGCAGCCAGAGAGCTGGGCTGGA
Source organism: Merops nubicus (assembly GCF_000691845.1). Taxonomy (NCBI): domain Eukaryota; kingdom Metazoa; phylum Chordata; class Aves; order Coraciiformes; family Meropidae; genus Merops; species Merops nubicus. Next base: position 309,279 of record NW_008587506.1, read on the forward strand.
GCCTGGTCAAGCTCTATTTACAACCCCCATCTCTCCAGGGAAACAATAGAACCTGCACATTTGCTTTGATCGGCCTATTCAGATCTCTATCATACTAACGTAATATGTTAATTAACAGGAGTAGGCCGTGCTTCTGAGGTGCCTTTTATTCAACAACCAAGACAGCTCCACCAATGATCATACACACCCCCCAGCACTAAGGTATCACAGAATCATTAAGGTTGGAAAAGTCCTCTAAGATCATCAGGTCCAAATATCGACCCAACACTACCATGACCACCAAACCATAGCCCAAGTACCACATCTACACATTTTTGGAACACCCCCAGTGATGGGGCCTCCACCACCTTCCTGGGCAAGCTGGTCCAATGCCTCAACACTCTGTCAGGAAAGAAATTCTTCCTAATATCCAACTGAAACCTCCTCTGGTGCAACATAAGCTCATTTCTTCTCATCCTATCACTAGTTACTTGGGAGAGGAGACCAACACCCACCTCACTCGAATCTCCTTTCACAGGGGACAGTCTCATCTCTCCCTTTGAGACAACTAAACAGAGGAAGAGGGAACCTGGGCCGCAAACATGCCTGGGACACTGGGCTGAAATGGGCTTTGCAGGGCTGCCCTTGGCCACCTGTGGATGGCTCATAGAGAGAAAGACCCAGCACACTTGGCATCCTGCTGGAGCCAGCCAGAGTAGCTCAGGCTTCAAACCCTCACTGCAAACCACTTGTGCAGCAGTCCTGAAGGTGGTAAATGTAGCACTGCATCACCAGGGACCACGTCCCCAGGGCAGAAGAACAGGCAACAGCCCTCTCTGAAAGGCAGCAGTGAGCCAGGGCTGGGAAGCAGAGCAACACCCAGCCACCATGTGTCACTTGAGGAGAGGCATCCCCAGCCATTATATAAATTGCTGATTCGCCATCTAACAAGTTAGCATTAATATTTATTGCAGCATGTTCACAATTGTAAAGATCTTCATTTAAAATGTTTTGTGCCTCACACCCTGTCAGCAGGGAAAGCACTATAAGGCAGAAAGCAGGCTTGCAGGCTCTAATGCAAAGTGATGGCTCCAACTTCAGAAGGGAAGCCTATTTCCAGCAGGAACATCTGCTCTCGGTGTGGAGAGTGGGTACCTAGTCAAGAAGGCTGGGAGCAGATGGAATGGGAAAGTTTCTCCTCCTCTTGTCGTGAGCGAGGTTCACCACCTCACCAGATTGCCTGCTGGGGGGTGCCACCATCCCAGACTGCATCCCCCCCACGCTTTCTGCTTCTCTTCTTGCTCCAAAGCAGGTAGAGGAGTCAGGGAAAGCGATTCAACTGTTCAGGCAGTGAGGGCAAACCCGATTTAGACCTGGTGCCAGAAGCCACGCCACTGGTGGTGACGCAGTTCTCCATCCCTCACGTGCCTGCAGAGTCCCAGAGGTCTGGAGATGAGAGGTCTGTGTGGCTGGCGTCAGGGAAGGTGAGAACCATCTGCATGTCAGGAGGAGGGGAGGCTGTGCCAAACCAGGCAAGGGAAAGGTGAGAGGACTGCGAAGCAAAATTAAGGTGGAAAAGTGAGAAGAACTTAATGCTAAGATCTGTTAAACCTCCCTCTTGCAAAGCCTTATGCAGGTGCTTAACTTTGCAGGCTGTGAGTAATCCAATTAAAGTTGTTAAATCCTGCAGAGACTTAAATTCAGGGGAATTAATGATAGTGCGCAAAGTTAAGCGCACGCTTACTGGGTGAAATCGTGTGAAAAAGACCCCTTAGGAGAGAAAGCTCTGTGACTTGGAACTTTTAGAAGTGGAAAAAACCACCATCAGATATATCAAGAAATAATCTTGCACTGGGTTGGAAGGAGCGTTTGATGTGACCTAAAAGTCTCTTCCATCTCCGACTTCTATTAGTCTGTGACAAGACTTAAAAGGTCATCTAGTCCACCCCTTTGCTAATGCAGGCTTATTCCCCACAGCACAGTGCCTGTTACTTTGTCCAGTCTTAAATGAAAAGCCTTGCAAAACTTCCTCTTCCCAAGGACCATTATCCTCCCAATTCTAATGTGTTTCTTTTTGTCAATAGTTCTGTCAGTATAATGAAATCCTCACTGTGCTAAATTGCTAAAAAAGATCTAAAAGTCGAATCTTCTTCTAATATGACATGAAAGTGCTAGTATAAAAATAGGATTGTATTAGCGATTCTCCGCTGTATTGTATTAACATCCTATTTCACTTAAGAGAGGCAGGACTGAATTATCTGCGGATTCTTCCAGCCACTACTCTTACAAAGCTGTGTATTTGGGGTTCAGAGCTGCATGACTTCCCATTAAAGCAATACAATAAAATCCTATGCGGCATGCAAAGTGCTGAGGCAGGAGTTTGAGGCACACACCAAACACGGAGCCTGACCCGTTCTTTCTTGGACCCAAGCAAGGTCCAAAGGCTCTGCAAAGCTGCTGGGGATGTGGGAAGAGCTACGGGAAGGCAGGTGGGCAAGACTCGAGGCTCCAGAGGTAGAAAAAAGGACAGGCAAGATTCTAAGAAAATGCAGGAGTTCAAATGTCCATCCTGGAAGCAACGTGCAGAGCTGGGATGGGGATGGGAGTCCTGTTTCTGTCTCCTCTTCACAGGTCAGGGGTCTGGGCCAGCACAGGTGAGAGGAGGAAAGACCCAGTAGCAGAGACTGTGTAACCTCAGTACAATCAAAACGGGCATTTGTAGCCAACCTTGAGGGCACACCGAGAAATTTGGCTGCCAGGAAGAGGACTGGTGCTCACAGCACACTTGAAGGAATGAAGCTCCTGGCATATCCTTCAGAAAGGATGGGGAGAAGCAGTGGAGGGGTTTAGGACCGGCATCAAGGTAGTGTTCAAGCCAGCAGAAAGCAGAGGTGATGCTCTGAGCACGCTCAACAGCTATCAGCACAGCCCTGACCCCAGCAATTTGTTCACAACCTTTCCCTGCTCTTCGAGGGCAGGTACAGGAGCTTTCCGACTGCACTGTGGCTGCAAACAAGCTTTTAAACCAGCAACTTTGAACTGGGCTGAGTTAAACACATTTTTCGCATTACATTGTTAACAATAGCCAACACTAGCTTAGCCCCATTTTCTTCCTAAAAACCCAAGTCTAGGTTCTTTGAAGGCCCCCGAGCTTCAGTGAAACTGTTCATAGCATCTCATTTACCAGGAATCTGGAAAAAAAACCAGTTTCATCTTATTTCAGCCGAGTTCTAGTCGCTATTCCCAGCATGTTCTGCAGCCGTGCCCTCCCTGGGATTTAAGGGGGCTTATTTTCCCAGCACATGCTCCATCATTACTATTCTTTTTCTTCTATTTTTTTTAACTGCATAGCAGAAAGCTATTGAGTCGAAAGCCAGTGGGAAGCCACAGCTATTGTATCTCTGGTTTAGTTCCTTATCTGCTGAGGGGTCCTTTTGTGATTGTGTTGAGGAAGGACATGCAGACAGCGCCTTTTATCACCAGCACAGCATCTCTGGAATGAAAGGAGAGGCAGCGGGGATGCAGATGTGACGTTAAGGTATAAAAATCTACCATATGGTAAAGATTGCTTCAGCTGCAGTCTGGTCAAGATGTTGACACTTTGGTTATGAAAAGCAATATGTATCTCTCTCTTGGTGGTTTCTGTTCAAATTAAATGTTTTGTATCAGGCAGAGAACTAATAACGAGCCAGGTTTTCCCTTGACAGAGGAGTAGTAACAAATATGGAGTAATGTGAAAGCTGACTTGAAAATTGCTATTCCCAAAGATGCAATAAATGTAGAGATAAGATTTGCTTAGAGGGTTCGAATGAGATAAATGCTAAAGGTGCTGCCGGTGGGAAGAGAGTCCAAGGGGAATGGGCAAAAGTGAAAAAGCAGCATTTAAAAAACACAGTCTGACCTGTCAACATTTCTGTTAACACTGAATACCTCCTGGACACCAGGCACTGCTTCAGCCTTCTGCAGACCCCCCTCCCTCCCACAGCTACACATAAGCAAAGAATCAGGAAAAAGGGGGATCTGGGTGCAAACTGCTGGGCGGCCAAGGCAAAACAGGCCTTTGTCAGCACCTTTGGAAGGGATGAGACACCCCAACAGGCACGTGGAGATGTGTTGAAGGCAGGACATGTTGCCAGGGAGCAGCTCCGAGAGCAGCAGGCAGGGCTCGGGCGCAGACCCCACAGATGGGGATCTGCTGGGGCTGGGGGTGACGTGGAGATGCCGCTGCAGCAGCAGCGCCAAGAGAAATGGAGGCACAAAACCAACACAAAACCAACCGAGCTCATTCCTCTGCCCAGCTCCATTCCGGAGGCACAGCGATCCCGCTCTGGCTCAGGCTAAAATAAACTTGGTACATCAAATATTTAATCCCCCAAAGCCTCCTCCCGCGGCTGCGCCCCGTGGCTGCGCACCCCGCGCAGACGGGCGCCCACTGCTCCCCGCCTCTCCCGCTCCTTAATGCCAGCTAACAGCACTGGCCATGACTTATTGAAGAGCAGATCAAGAAATATCTCAGCTCTCTTTGGAGACTTCAAAAGGAGCTGAAAGCTACCAGTATCCTTCGATAAAGACACAGTTTTGCTCTACTGTCTACCTCGCACCACCAGCGGTGGGAAGGGATCGCCGCGGGGACATCTCCACAGAGGGGTGACCCTGCCACCATCCAGCCCCAGCACTGTGTGTGTAGGAGAGCCAGGATGACTGTTCGGGGGGCTGCATCCTGCCTACAGCCCCGGTGGGTGCTCAGCCTGTCCAGCCAGCCCCCATCACACACCAAGGAGGTGGGGTGCGATTGCTATAGCAACAGAAAGCAAATAAAAACAAACCCCAGAGGTTTCCCCCCCTCCCTGGGGGAGCATGGTGCTGGAGCCCCCAGCACAGGTATGGGTGTCGGTGCTGAGCACCTTCCCTGTGCCATGGAAGGGTCACTGGGGGATGCTGGGGTTGGGAGACTGGGACAAACGATGGAGGAGGGATGGAGCAGGCAGACAGAGCTCACTCCTGCATGAGCACTTCTCCTGCCCCACCAGTCAGGCCAACCATCCCTGCATTCCACCTTCACACCGATGGGCACCTACCCGGCAGAGGCGGTGAATGAGTAAGCAGAGGGCTGGGGAGGCAACTGAAAAGCGAGTTGGAGGCTTTCCACCAAAATTTAGAGCAGATGTCAGCCCTTGTCACAATCACAAGCTCAGGCAGGTGGGGGCTGGAGCAGAAGGACAGCAGAAGTGACGTGACATGCTTTAATAGAGACCCTGGGTATGGCTTGCTGGCCGAGGATGAAAACGTCCTCCATCAACAGATGACATTTCCTACTGGGAACCATGGAACTAAAGCCTGATGGCCAAAATCTCCACCCCAGGCTGAGGTTGATAGGAGATTTGATATTGATTCACTGGGGCCAGGATTTCATCCTGTGATTTAAACCTAACTCCTCCAAAGAGAATAAGATCAATTTTACAGAGAATCAAATAGATAAAGAACAGCCTTTGAGCTGGTGTGCAACAGAGGCAGAGAGAGGAGTTAAAAAAAAGGTTCTTTCCTTATCAGGAAAGTTAAAAAAAAAAAAAAAATAAAGGAACCTGGAGAATGTTGTTTGCTCATTTTTTCTTTTCCAGTCAAAACAACCCTGCCTCTGTCTGTTCTCCATGCAGGCACCAAGGGAGCAGAGCAGCAGAGGGTCTCACACAGAAAGGCCAGCATGGAGCTGCTGCCCTTCACATCCCTAGAGCCCAACACCCAGCTCCTCCACCTCACTCCCAGCCCTTCCCAGGTGGCCCCTGCCCCAGCGCTGCAGTTGCCAAGTGGTTCCAACGTGCTGGGGGTCATCTGCAAAGCCTGCCACAAGTGATGGGAGATGACAAGATAGGCTGGTGATACTGCATCCCTCTGCATGGGCAGGAGAGCCACCTGCAGAACGGGCTGGTGAGTGGGGTGGGGAAGGCGGAGATTTGGGGCTGGAAAGGGGAAACCAGCTTTGCTGCAGTAGGGGAGCAGGGCCATGCTGGTTTCCCTACCCTCAGGATGCAGCAACCCCTCCCCCAGCTATTTCTACATTTGGGTGACTGAGTTCCCACCAAGCAACCCCCACCCCTCCTGTCCGGGAAGCTGGAAACCCTTGCACCGAGTTCCTCTCCCTGGAAGGTTTTATTATCGTAACTCCTTTTTCTTTTTGGCCTTGGAAGACAATTCATCACCCTCAGGCAGCACAGACTGGCCCCTGCCAAGGCGGCTGCTCTGCTCCTGCACCATCTCCCCCCCAGAGCACCCAGCCAACTTCCAGTTTCTTCTGTCCTACAGCTTTCTGAGGGATCAGCCTCATGCTTGACCCTCTGCTGCCATCCCAGCCACCTTCACTCGCCCTGGGCAGGAGCACCTGCAAGCTGCACAGGACCACGCAGAGGCTCCTGCAGGCAGCAATCCCCCTGCCCATTATTTAACTGCAACCCAGAGACCATTTTTCTTGGGAAAAGCTTTTAAGCTTGATCAGTGATGGGGTTAATATTGTTTGCCCTGCGTCTCAATTTTTTATCAGTATTAATGGGAAGTGCCAGGGCAGGGTTTCCACAGCAGCCCTGCGGCGGGGCCTTGTTGGGCTGGTTTTCTTCCTGAACGCCGGGTTGCAACGACCGATCACGCTGCAGCACAGCAGCTACCCACCACATCCCCACAGCAGCTGCCCAGACACCCCTGCCAACGGCATGCTGGCTACCCTACAGCCCAGAGCGTGTCCCCAAAGAGGCCAGAGCAGCGCGGCAGCAAAGGTGAGCTCGGGAGCTGTTCACCTGCCCGTGGCTGTTCTCTGATGGCTCTTTGGGGAACGCTCGCTTACATCACGTTCAAAAGAAAAGGACAACAACACAAACCAGAAACCAGACACAAGTTAAACAAGTGGGAGGCCCGCTGGGGCTGCTGCTGAGGTTGGGCTCTGGGTTTTGCCCC
>NW_008587506.1:316217-322270 GCF_000691845.1 Merops nubicus
GCATGCAGCGAGCCCCGTGCCCTTCCCCATGGGCACCACGACGTGGGAGCAGAGCCCAGACCCAGGAGCACCAGAAAGTCAGGACAGGGACCTTCGCTCCCCGCTTCCCTGCCCTGCCCAAAATACTCTATGTTTTCAGAGCCCAGCTTCACACAGAAATATATTATATATATTACTGCTCTGTGCTTTCAGGCCTTTGATCCCTCCAATTTATTTGTTCTTGTCTTTGTGGGCTTAACAGTTAAAGTGTATGATAATTTGTTGCTTGTTAATCCAATTTGGCTCTATTTAGATATTCCAGTTTAACATCAAATATAATATTAAATAATATCCATAAGAAAGAAATGAGATCTGTGGCTATGAACCAGCTATGAACCTTGCCCAGTGAGGGCTGGCTGCTTTCTTTGCTAATTTTTTCTCTCTCTGGCTCCAGCAAGCTGGTCTTTGTGTCTGAGCTCCTCACCACGGCCAGGGCACAGCAGAGCTGGGGCTCTGTACTTGAGGGTGCAGCACAGCACCCCTAGAAGCCCTCTCCCTCAAGACATCAGGACAGCCACCCACTGGCACAGCCTCTGGCCAGGGATGCTGAGGGGCCCAGGGGACCACAGGCTAAGTCCCACAAGTGTGGGGCACCCTAGGGGAGGCAGAAGCTCCCCGAGGGAGCCCAGCCCACCCACAACACTCAGCTCTCCCTACTGACTGCTTCCCTTTACCAGCCATGCCTGGATCAGAGCAAAGCCTGCAGCCCAGCACTGCCAGGGAGAGACCTGCCTGGCCAAAACCAGCCCAGGATTCTGCCTCCAGGGAGATTTCAGCCCCCTTTCAGCTCTCAGCCTACAGTCAGACCATGCCTGGCCCCCCAGCTAGGGCTCTGAATTGCCTCACTGCTGCTGCCATCCCTCTTCCACCTCCCACCTCTGCCATTCAAGGTCCATTCCCCCCAAGCAAGATCAGTTCCTACCTGGGAGATGAGCTCACAGTGCTGGGACAGCTCTGGCACTGGAACCACAGAACAGGGAGGAGACGTGGCTCAGCCATGTTCCAAAACATCCCACTGCCTCTTCAGGTGTGGGCATCCCCCTGGAGCAGCACCACTGATCCCCAGGCAGAGCAAAGGCTACAAGCCCAAACCAACCACCAGCCTCCCTCCACAGCTTGGCTTTATCTCCTTCCACCCACCTGCCAAAGGACTTGCTGATGAGGCTGAAGCCAGGTGATGGGTCTCAGCACTGGGCTGGCTGCAAACCACTCCCAGGGGTTCCCACTCTGCCAGGTGCCTGTGCTGGGTGTCACCCCAGGACAGACCCTGCTGCATCGCTGGAGCTTTTCCCGTGGGGCACAGCGGTGGGGGACCCATCCAGGCATGGCTAACCCTGCCTGTCCCTGCTCCCTGTGTGCCCCAACCATGCAGAGAGATGTTTGGGAGTGCAGCCCAAGAGTCTTCCCACCCCAGGGAAGGGGCTTCCCATGTTGCTGCCCTTGTTCCAATTCCACCTTGGTGTCAGCCCAGCTGAGCCATTGAATGAGCAGAGGCCACTAGGGGAGGGTACTTACCCCTAATTTGCTAGCCACAAAGCACTTGGATGCTCTGTGCATAAGAGTGGTCCATGAACAAACCATTCAGAGGCAGTGGATGCCCCTCATCATCTCCCCACAGCCTTCAAAGCACCCTCCTGAAAAAACAGGGAAAATAAGTCTCTTCAAGAAGACACTGGAGAGGAAATGTGTGTTGGAGATCTCTCCTACCCACGCTTACCCCCTCAGAGCTGTTCTTCCCCCAAAGGGGGTGGGTGGTGAAGGACAGACACCATGCCTGATTTCATGGGGGTGAGGAGAGGGGCTCTGCCATGGCCAGAGCCACTACAGGGCTCAGAGCCTACTCACCCCTATACATCACCCATGGGGACAGTGGCAACCCCTCCTTGGGGCCAGGAAAGCTCTGCCTGAGACTTGCAGCCTCTCAGGTGCCGAAGCAGGTCAGCTGTGGGAGGAGCGGATGGGGAAGGGGCTGGGGTGGCACCCAGGGAACCACAAAGGTCCCCAGCTGGCTTCTGCAGGACCAGCACCTGGAGCCCATCAAAGCAAACCCACTTAGGCGTATTTAACCAAACACTTACTTTCCATTTTATTCAATAATTGCTTTAATACTAAAATGCATTAGATGCTCAAAGCAGAGAAAAGAAAAAGAAAAAAAATCACATTTAGGTGGAAAACAAAGTTCTCATCAGATGAAAAAAAACCCAATGTGGCAGGTACACCATTTTGAAACAGAATTGTAATAATTTAATAAAGCTGCTTTATCATTTTCATAAAAGAGACAGAACGGTGATTCTTTTTTTTTTTTTTTTTCCTTTTTCCATTTGGTTGTTTACGATGATTCAATCACTGTGAAAATGTACATAACATACATATCAGCATATACAACGATTTCTTCTTCGTCTGCTGGGCGGTGGAGCCGCCGTGAGGAGACTCAGTCCCGCGGCAGCCGGGCCGGTGCGCCTCGGCCCCGCCACGCGCTCCCGAAAACCAGTTTGCGTGAGGGGAGGAGGGTGGAAGATGATATCCCAGTTTAGACCAGCTGAACGTCAGCTGGTGCCCACAGCGGATCCGTCTCGGCAGCGACTCGCAGGTTGGAGATTACCCAGAGCTGCGAAAGCAGCTGTAGCAACAAGATCATCAATTTTTCCCCAATGACAGACAAATGTGTTTCCACTCATAATGAATTATTTTTCCCTCCCCCCCCCAAGAATAATTTCAACATATTCATCAGACAGTGTGTTCTTTACAAAAGCAACTTGTTCCCTATTTGAAAAAAAAAAATAAGAGAAAAAAAAATAAAAAAAAGGAAGGAATTCACTTCTGCACAACGTGTGATCCACAGGCCACCTCCAGCTTCACAACAAACAGAGAACGGCAACAACCTCAGCAGGACAGAGCTCAGGGGGGATTTTTCCAGCCATCAGTCATCCCCCCAGCCCCTCCATCATCCCTCCCAGCACAGCCCTGCAGCCTCAAGGGTGGGAAAAGCCAGGGGCTGCCCAGGGAGCAGGGAAGGGTCCCTGGGCTGGCACAGGGTGGGCTCATTCCCCCTCAATCCCCAGCCCTGGAGCTGCTCCAGATGAGTCCCCGTCATGCTCGGGGGAGAATCATCGGTGGATGCTGCTCTCCTGGATAAACAGGGGAGCAGAGCAAGTTTGCCTGAAGGAAACCAACAGATCCCAGCAATTTTTCCTAAACCAAATCTGAGGACAGATTGTTATTACAAATAACAATAATTACATCTGGACACACACGCCCAACCCCAGAATACCCCTCACGCCCACCCTGCAGCCTTGAACGTTTTTGCATGGCCAGTCTCGATGCGACTAGGAAAAAAGCACCAGGACAGACTGGGATTTGCCCAGGAGCCTTGAACTCATCTCAAGTGACACAGAGGGACAGTGACAGGAATAGCAAAATATTCAGGAGCAGGACAAGGCGGCAGAGCCGGGGCCACTCTCCAGCTCTCCCCTCGGCCCCGCACAGCAAGGACGTGCCAGGGAAGGGCCCCTCACTCAGCATCCCTGGCTGCAGCCTGGGTCAGCCCAGAAAACTGGTGTTTAAACGATTTTCTTGGAGGCATAAGGGTTTACTGACCTCTTTAATGCCCCCTTTTAATACAGAATTATTTCACATTCCTTCTTGGCTGCGCTTTTATTCAGAGTGGCAAGGAACGTTTCCTCTGGGTAAATTAGAGAAATGTTTCTATGTTGGGGTTTGTTTTCCCTTTCTTCCTTTTCAGTTAGCATCTATTTTTCATCTAAAACACCGAGCTGGTGGTGGCAGCTCCGCAGGCAGAGGGCAACGCTCAGCAGAAATTAATGGCTGGCACTTTTTGGGCAGCTGGGGATGATGATGGGGTACCCAGGGGGGACCCACACTTCCCATTCCTGTGCTGGGCAACGGGGGACCCGGGACCCATGCTGCTGGAGGTGGGGGGTGGACAACAGGGTGACATGGGGCCGATGCCTTGTAAAGCCAACAGGAACTGACAGGTGAGGCATCTCAGGCTCTGTTGCTCAGCAAACACATATGAGACACTTCCCCCTAAAAAAACTCACCCAGAGCTGACAAAAACAGGTAACACCAGAAAAAACCCAGTCTAACAGTTACAGAAAATCCAGTTACTCCAATAGACCCAAGTCACCCCCTTTCTTATTTGCTTGTCTTATAATAACACACACATTTGGGGAAAAAAAGAGAAACATAAATATATGACAGCAGTAACAGTACACAAGCAGGAAACACTGTAGGAACAGAAATAATATATCCCTGAAAAATGGGCTCAAACTCCAGAAGAGAGGGGAAAGTCCCTGGTTCGCTTCCCGGAGGGATGCAGGACATCACGTTAACGCGTGGAATGGGAACTGAATGAGGTAGTCATCAACACCAGCAAGGGAAGAGTCACAAATTTTGTTAGACAAACGTGTGGTTTTTTTGGTTCTTTCCCAATTCCTGGCCCTAGCAAGTGGCAGGGGGAACAGACTGACTGCGGACCTGTCTCGGACCAGCTACGGCTTCGGGCGGGATCAATTTGCCATGAAGAAACAAATGGCTGAAGCTTAGTTTTATTTTGAGGATAATAATGACCGGAGCTTGTTTTCTTGTTGACATTTTTAATTTAAATAAATCAGAGTAACAAATATTTTATAATGATATGTAGACCTAGAAAGACTATTTCTCTAGAAACCACTAATTTCAACTTGCTGGTACAGCAAACATTGGCAAGAGCTATATATTTTCCCTTCCATAATCAATTTTAAATTCTAGGAAACATTATTTAGGGTAGGAAAATCTGTTCGGTGAAGGGTTAATAACAATCATACGCTAACTGAAAACCTCCTACCTTACTCATACCTCACTGAGGAATTATCATTGCAAGAGAGCAGAGAGCTGTGAAACCCTTCCCTCTCTCCCTTCTACAAAATGGCTATTAAAGTAGCTCAATCTTTAAATCAATTTTATATGAGTAAATTTGTACCCACACAAAAAAGTCCTTAATTATGAGAAAAAAATAATTAATTTATTTAATTTTTTCCCCATTAAGAAGGCACATTAATTGAATTAGTAGCGTTGTTACATCTCACCTGTCTGCCCCTAAATTAACATCACTATTGCTCATTCCATACTTATTTATGATGCAGGGATAGAAAGAAATCAGGATAGTCTAAAATCTGTGCCATGATGACATATAAACACACACATACTTGGCATAATCACGATTGGGAAATGCTGACTTGGAAGTGTGTGTCTAATTGAGAAGGTAATTTAGATTTCTTAAATAATTCCATGACTTTGACTTGGAAATGATTGGAGACGAGGGATATCTAAATCTGGGAACTGGGGAAAAAAAAAAAAAGCCAACTTCTCGAAAACCTTTCCATGCATTTCCTTGGAATTATGAAAAAGAAACGGAGAAGGGGAAAAAGTTCAGCACAGTGCATCCGACAGCTGGATTCCAGGCAGAATTTTCCCCAAAATGTCTTCCCGTAATGCCCTGTCACTGCCCTGCAAGAGCCGGGGAACGCTGCGGGCGATGGTGGGGGCTGGAAGAAGGGCTTGCTCCACAGGGTCTGAAAACTGCAGGTTCCCCAAAGTTTCAGATGATTGTGATTTATTTTTATTTTTTTTTTTTAAGCTTGAAAGCCTTTTGCCATCACTAGACATACAGTAATTTGCAATATCAAATACAGTAATAGTACAGATAAGCATGTGACAGCAAAAGGATTCATAGATGCAGGGGTGTCCATAGCAAAATAGCAACATCTTAAAGTACAAACAGCCTCGTGTTGGGCGAATATTAAAACTCACCCGACCGTCCCTCCGGCCAGTGGCACACAAGGAACACTCGCTATTTTGTCCGGGCTACAAAACCGCCGGGGTGACTACTAAAGATGTCCGAATAAGGAATCTGCCATTCGCTTCTGTCCGGGAACGGCAATTTATCTTTGCTTTGAGATATAAAAATATATAAACTCCGAGGAGGGGATACCAAGTGCTCCTGAGGACTGGGG
>NW_008587507.1:0-11427 GCF_000691845.1 Merops nubicus
ATAATAATAATAATCATAATAATAGAGATACACCAGTAATACAGGCCTGCCTAAAACTGTACCAGTTAAGAAAGGAACCCCCAACACGATTGATACGATTATAAACACCTTGTATGACATAATGGCCTGTACAACAGACCTATAAAATGATAATCAAAAAGGAAAGATATTTCGACTAAAAAGAAACATGAAATCCCCTTCCTATGTTTGCGTTGACAACCCACCTTAACTTGTCATTGTGACTGCTGGAAATGATAAGTAGTCCTTTCATTTTTTTTGTGGTTTTTTTTTTTTGTTTTTTTTTTTTTTTTCTCCTTTTTTGTTTTTTTTTTTTTTTTCTCCTGTTTGGTTTTTTGTTTGTTTGTTTTGTTTAGTTTTTTGGTTTTTTTACATTTTTGGTTAGAAAGTTCTCCGATCCATGAAGCGATCCTGAAAAGACAGTGTTTATTATAAAATTAGGCAAATGTCTGTCCCAGCTTTAAATCCTTCCTGTTTTGCTTTTGTTTTTTATCTTTTTCCTTCTCTCCCTTGTCCCCAGCAACATGGTGAGAGGATGCCCATCACATTTTCAGTTTATAAACCCCGCTGGCAACCAATCCCGCTGCACAGTGAAACGGGCTGCTGGCAGCACAGCTCAGCCCAGCTCACTGTGCCTTGGAGGCAGTAGTGGTGGTGGATGTGGCCCCGCTCCCAGAGGCCACCGTGAGGAGAGAGTTCTGGATGGACTCGGCTGAGGTGGAGGTGGCGTGAAGGCTGGCGACTGGTCCAGAGGCCCCTGCGGAGGCTGCAGCTGCAGAGACCAAGCTAACTGGGTTGCTGGTGAGCAGAGAAAGGTTCTGAGGGTTCAGGAACAGGGGGGCAGTTACGATGTTAGGAGTACCTCCAGCATTGGCAAACACCAAGTTTCCAGTTGCATCCAGTGATGTTATTGGAAGAGAGCCACCAGATGCAAGAGCTAAAAAAGAGAAAATTGAGCAGGGAGGAGATAACATTAGCAGTAAACAAAAGGTAAAATGTACCTAAAAGCAGCTGGACTCTGCATCCTCCTTTCACTGATATGTGTGCTCCTCCCTACGCCACTAGTGACAGTCATCTCATCATGGGCTGTTTTCTTAAAAGGACAACTCTTCAAGAAGAGTGGACAACACCTTGCAGATACTTGAAAACATCTGTTGTCTGCTCCTAAACTAATTCCATCGTGCCTTCCTTCAGATATTGAAGTGCAATATTGGCCTGTTTCCTGCCACAGAAAACCTGTACATTCAGACAACCTGTACTGGAAAGGGTTGAGATCACTGTTCACATGAAATAACAGCTCTCACAAGATGAAGGAGGTCACATAACCTCAAGCATAACATTTTAAATCTTGACATACAACCCCTGTCACAACTTACTCTTGTCGTTCTATAGGTTCCGTCTGCCTTAGACTATGATCTCCTAAATGTATCTGTGACACTTCACAAAATGGTTCTTTCTTGTGCCCAGGAAACAAGTTTTGTTAAGCTAGTTTAGAACATACTTGAATATGTAGGTTAGCTAGCTCTTTAGACACTTGCACTATCTATTTTTTACAGATGAGAAACTATGAACAGAGAACTTTTGCTACAGCTAGTGGAAACTTTTGGCTCTGTGGCACTTTCAAAATAAATCTTTACTGCTCTGAATAAGGATTTATTGATTTAAATAATTATTTTATTATTTAATTGATTTAAATACATACAAAGACAAGAATTCAAGATCAAGTCTTGCTCAAGCTTATGCTAGAAGAGCTATAAAAAGTAAACCTCTAACCTGCTGGAGATACATGTCAGTGGGGGGAGGATAACAGAACAAATTCCAGATCACATTCAGTATCTTAAATGGCTCCTGTAAATTGCTACAAGATCACACACAATTCTAATCCTCTTTCTGAAGCTGTATCTGCTCTTAGCTCTGTGATACATAAAATATATTTGCATATTTAAATTTTGTAAAACGTTTATTCCTATAAAATTTGTGTCCCGTGCTGAGAAGTCAGCATTTTTTCTTGGTAGAGAAAAAGAAAACATGTAATCTGAAGCTCTATGACAGAGATGCATTAAAAGGAATACTACTGACCTTGAATAGTTGCCAGTGTACTGTTGCTCATCAGGGCTGGGCTGAGAGCACCACCTAATGTCCCTGGATTGAGACTGAGTAAGGCACCTCTGCAGGAAGCAAGATCATGGAAGAAACAAAGGGGAGCAGTGTTACTTCTAAGAAAAGGTTGTCACTGTTCAGAAGTACACTATCATAGCTATTAAAAAAAAAAAAAAAAAAAAAAAAAGGAGATGGGGCAGGGAGGCATGAAAGACCAGAGATTAGGGGTTAGTTTTAGTTTAGTTTAGTTTTTTTCTTCATGATGCCTTGAGGCATTGTAAGTACACAACTGGTATTGACTGTTACTGCAAAATATTCTTGTAAAGTATTTTGGGGAAACTGGCACTTGTTAGAGAGCTACCATAAACCCCCAGATTTAGATAAGAAGGATGTAAATCAAGAGGAATTGAAGAAACAAAGAGTCATCTCTCAGAGCAATGTTTTAAAAACTAAAACTTCAACAACACATTATCATGCATCTTTTACAGCTTCTTGTTCATGATGGAGAAATGAATACAGAGGTGTGAAGTGGGTTTAGACTAGCTCTCCATTTCACAATTAGCAGAACAGATTCTATGCTTCACTGCTAAGTTGCAGTCAAGCTCTGCAGGGGGATGGATGACTTATCAAATAACAACGTTGCTGCAACACAGGTTTTTCATCTGTAAAATGAAAACAATATTTGTGGACATTGATGGGCATGGCCAATTACCATCTACAAGCAAGAATCAAAATTTGAGATAAATTACACTAAAATCACCAGGTGAGCTACCAGAACATAGCGATACATAAAAGAAATTTATCCCAAGAGTTCTTCCCTATTCTGTCAACCCACACCAAAAGGGTGTGAAAAGTTCTTCCTTACCCAGCTGCAAACTGCGAGGATGCCATCAAGCCTGGGTTTAGTCCTGCTGCAGCAGCCATGGCAGCAAGACTTGCATTTGCAGGCAACTGTGCAGCTCCTTGCAACGCGGCTGCTGCCGCTGTTTGCAACCCTGATGCCGTTACCATCACCTGGCTAGTCCCAAGAGAGGAGGACAAGGGAGTGGAGGTTGTCTGTGTTGTGCTGGTCTCACTGGCACTGGATGCCTCTGAAGTGGAGGCTGAGGCAGAAGGGGAAGGACTCAGAGAGGGTGATGTTACTGCTGAAGAAGCTGGAGGTGCTGTTGAAATCACTGTTGCTGTGTTGTTGGAGGTGGTTTCTGTTGTGCCTAGAAGATTGATTCTGGTTAGATCAGTACAAAACACAGATATGACTAAACTGCTGCCCACCTGGACTAACTGCACATCCAACTGAAGACAAACACACAGTTCTGCAGGACCAAGAGCCCATATGAGAAGGCCAGACTACAATGAAATGACACTTCCCAACAGGAGGACGAGGAGCTCTAGAAGCTAGCAGTGGAATACAGTGTATTTAATTCCAGCAAGACCTGTGATTTTATCCCCAGAAAGTCAAATGAATGCTCACAAACGCTGAAGTTTCCCAGTAGAGTAACAAGGAACAATGACAACAATGTCCTAGATACTCGTGACCAATACTGAATGACCTTTTGAAGAATTTAAAAGGGGAAAAAGGCAGAGGTTAATGCAAGGGCAAGAGAAATCAGCCCTTACCTGTGACTGACAGACTAGTTACAGCAGGACTGGTCAGAGGGAGCACAGGATTGACAGTCAGAGTTGTAGCTGCACTGCTAGTCACAAGGCTTGGCGTGGTTGCCACCTGGAGGTCAAAAAAAATGCAACTGCTCAACTGTTATATGATAAAAAGATTTAGCTACTAGACTTGGATTTCTTTTTTCCCATCCTCAGCTGACAAAGTTATCATGGAAAACACTGCATATAGAACTTTTTTTTGTAATTCCATTACTTTATCGTTCAGTGGACCAACCTTAACACCTTCTTTAATTACCAGCTATATCTTTATTCTTAATCATTCAGTATTTGAAGTGAGATATATCCATTACATCCATACTGTCTCAGGATTGCAGGTTAGCCTGCCCTCTCTCTGCCTACCCCTGGAGACAGCACCTTCTTTTAACAGTCACTCGTACAGAAAAGAGTTACAAAATATATTATTCTGTGTTTTTTGATGTTGTTGTTTAAAAATCTTTTCAGCTCTACATCTCTTTCTCTGATAAAAATTGTTTAAATACCACAGCAATAACAAAGGTATTTAGGGTAATGTGTTTACATGGATAAACAGAGTATCGTTGTACTTTTACTCAACCAAACCACAAACTCTACTCTGACAAGTTTCCTTGTACCAGAGGAAGGATCTCTGAATTTTAAAACATTCAAACAACATTAGCTAATTTGACTTGTGGACAGCTTATTACAAGAAAGCTACAATAAACTGAAGACATTACAGATAAAAAACACCCAAGATTTAAGGCTGAAGGAACTAGCTTATGAGAAAAAAATTAAATATAAAGAGAAAAAGGACTTTTTATGGACAAGAAATGGTGTCCAACAGTAATATTTGAAGGCTGTTATACATCAATGAGAGAAATTAATCCTTCAGAGTTGTCCAAGAGAACATAGCCAAGGATATAGGCTAATACCTTCCTCCTTTCCCCTCTCTTACCTTAAGTTTATTATCAGAGAAATCTTTCTCATGCTGCATACCTTCTTACAGAAAGTCAAATGCTTGATGCATTTTAAACAAGACTGGACCAACTGGGACAGATCTAAAAGCTTTCTGTCCATCTCATGTAGTGTATGAAATAAAGAAGAGATAGATACGTAGTACACTTCCCACTAATGTAACCCAGACACTGTATCTGTCATCTGTCCACTGAACATTTAAGGCCAAGGTCACAATCCATATTTCAGGGCAGTGAATGACCTAGAATTAATAGAGCTAACCCCATGGTTACAACGATCGACTTCAGCCAGTGCAAAAGCAGGTTGCCATGAAAATGTGCATTCCCCTCCAATCCTGCTTCAGAGCCCTAGCACTTGTGCAGTCAGGCTACAAGGCAGATGAGTTATCTAGTCATACTGAAAACCTGTCATTGTTCTTCATGTTTAATTTGCAGCCAAACTAGTAAATTAAGCCCATTCGTTCTATGGACACATCATCTCCATGTCCATCTCCTGACACAAAGAATCAACATAGCCAGTGAAGGCTGGGGGCAGCAAGGCTTCAGTGGTAGCAGTCTTAAGAGAAGCTTACAAAGAGTGAAATTGCTCAAACAGCACTGAAAAAACAGAGACTGTGGTTTACATGCCAACTTCTTACATACAATGGCAGTTTATAATAAAAGGGAAATTGATGTAGGAAGGCTTGCTTAAGTTGCAGTCTGAGTAAACCTGCATGATTACTAAAACACACACTCATAAATCTCACTTGGTCCTGCTTTGGTAGCAAAGAGAGTAACCTTGCTTTCCAATTGGTAAAAAAATAATAAAAAAAAAGACCAAGTACATTTAACATATCCCTTCCCCTGAAACAACAGTTTGCACGCACACATCCTGAGACAAGGATGAGGAGAAAAAATGACATGTCACCGAAATTTATGGTTTAATGAAGTACGGGAAGGTATTAGCTACTACAGTGATGAGGGTGGAATAAATACTACAAAAGGACTACAGGCTACATAAATTCCACCATGTTCCTATTAGCATAGCTCATTCCTATTAGCATAGCTACTGTTTCTATTTATGAAAACACACCTCCATGGACATTGGTAACATGGGTGCTGAAGTAACCTTGATGAATGTGTTTTGTTACTCTTATTTTCATGAAGTTTGTGTTTACCTAAGGCAAATACAAGTGTGGGAAATTAATTACATGAGTATTAGCTCAACTGTTCCTTTGTTCCACAGCTTTTTTTATGTAAATCATTTCTGACTAAAAGTGACCTCAACAGTATCACTGGATTTATGTGACTTAAGTCTCAAAATGACACATTTTACTGCTCCTCATCTATTTATCAGAGCAGCCAACACAAGAGGGGAGGGGTAGAGCTGTTAAGCATTTTTTCATTACTACTGTTTTACCAAAAGAAGTTTGGACAAGTCAAAAAGTTCAGAAATAAACTGGAGTTACTGTCTGGAATACGTTCAAAGCAGTAAATCCCAGCTGTAAAGTTGCTAGTCAGAGCATTTACTCATGAGCTGACAAAATAAAACATCAAAACCAAGGCCAAACTAGTGCTTAACTTGTAAGAATTATCTTTATTAGACAGTATGCAAGTAGGATATTTAAAATCCTGGCAAAATATACATTTGTGAGAACAAGTCTGTTGTACAAAGAGGTAGCACATGCAACTTCCACAGTGAGCACAGTAGAACTTCCAGTGACCTTTGTTAACACAGTTTCTTGATTCTTACCAGTGAGGTTGGGCAAGGGAAAATTGCTTTGATGGGCGAGCTGCTGGTTCCCCCACTGCTGGGTGGGTTGATCCTTTTCTCCTTCTGGCGCCGGTTACAGAACCAAACGCGGATCACCTCCTTCTCCATGTTTAGCTGGTCAGCTATCATGGTGATCTCATCCGAGGTAGGCTTTTGGTTCTGTGAAAAAAAAAAACCAGTTCTTGAAAAGCTGTGAAATTACCTTCTGAAGTTTTACATTACAGCTGCTTCTTCACTAGGCAGAAATCCGTATGGGCTATTTATATCCAGAATCTGGTCAGTGGTACAGTAGCGACAGACCAGAATAGATACTTTAGCCCTTCATTTTCCTAGCTAAAGGAACATTTCTACCAATAGTAAGCTGTGTTCCTCAGAGACAGGTGATGAAGACTAAGATCACATGTTTCTTTTTGAAAGACAGAATCTGATGTGAGTTAATCCTTCAAGGAATTCTAGACCTTGATAAGGAAATCTTTCTTTCAGCATGTCTTGAAAAGGAAATAGGAGAGATTAACATTTGCAATAGCCAAATGAACCCCAAGTTGTCTAGACCCATAATGAAAGACAGGTAGATTAAACAGGCTACTTAGAGTGGCTATCTGCCCATATGGCTGAAAAAAGTGCCTTAACGAGAGTAATATAAGACCAGCTAAAAACCTCACGTTAGGTATGTTTAGACTGTCACCCCATTTATCCATCCTCAGAAAGCATGATCTTTTTTTCTTACTTTTAATGTGCAGAATATCAAGCTTAGCTCTGTGGCTCAATATCTTGGAAAGTGAAATCAGAGCCTAGGTAAGCTGCAAGAACCAGTGAGGTTTTCTAAAAGGGTCTCTGTTCTTTTTTTATTTTTTTAAAGTGAAGTAGGCATCAATGCTGCTTCTTGGTACAGCCTTTGTATTCACCTTGTCTAGTACCAGCACTTTCCTAAACAGCAGGTTCACTAACAGGTTCACTCTAACAGATATGACTGTTAAGCAAAGTTTCTTCATTTCTTTATAGGCTGAGAAGAGCAGCATGATCACTGACCTCCAGGAAACTCTTCTCTAAGGCCACACGTATGTTGGTCTCTATGCTGGTGCGTTTCTTCCTCCTACGGTTCAAGCCTTCGATCCCCATCCCTGGAGAATTCAGGGCACTTGGGCTGGAGAGAGTTGAATCAGATGAGAGGTTTTCTGAAAAAATAAAGTAATATAAATCAGGAGATTTTATTTGAATGTAGTGCAGTCCAATGCAAGTGTTCTTCACCTGTGCAAGGTATGTTAAAACCCACTATTTATTCCAGAGAGACAGAGATTTCTGAAGATCACACGCATTAATCATTGTAACTTACAGCATATATTTGAAACTTAAAAGCTTCCAATAAGCCCAGAGGATGCCCTCTACTCCTGTATGCTACCACAGTATCCTTTTTATAATACCTATACAAAGTTTGTTTCCCTTGCCTCATTCCATTCCACACTCATTCATCGCAAGTCACAGTTTAAAGAAAAAAAAAAAAAAGCAGTAACTGATATCCACAAGCCACAGCTGTAAGTCACAGGCAATTAAAAAAAGTCTACACAACCCAAAATTTCTTTTACCCGCTCTGAGACACACTAGAGGAAGAGGAAGTTCACAGCCAACTTCACAGTATTCAATTTCTTCTCTCTATAGATCTTAGCAGATACTCCATGCTATGCAGTTCTATTAAACAGCTTACAAAACTAGCCGCTCCCCCTCCTTAGCTTCACTAGGTCTCTAGGTGTCGACCCCTAATCATGTCTTTTTGGCTCCACAAAAGAGCAAGGAGAGAATACACTTGACCTCACTTTGTAGCAGAAAGTGCAAGGTAACAAATCGGCAGGTTTCAGCAGAAAATTTAAGCAAAATGATTAATTATGGCTGGAGATCCCTGACTGTACTGGGAGTTCGTGGCTGATAAGCAGGTGTCAAAGTTCACAATGCCCAAGATCTTTCTGGTCGGCTCAAATGGGCACATTCACTATTTTCTAGTTAGGCTTGGTTTTTGGTGGTTTTTTTTTTTTTTTTTTTTTTTTTTTTTTTTTTTTTTTTTAAGAAATGGCACCCATAAAAATGCTGAAACCCCTCTCCATCCTGAAAATCCCACAGAACAAGTTGAGTTCTAGAACAACAAATTCTCCAACAGTCCAATATAACAATTCCAATGGAAGGGATCATTGGTACGCTTCTCCTGCCTGCTTTTACTTGCAAGTAGCCTTTAAAATCATCTGAATCTTTCTCCCAAAGATTTTCATGAAACTGAACCAGAACCAAAGACAATGGTTCCCAGCTTCCAGGCTGTGAAGGACTCAGACACTATTTACAACCCTTAACTTCATTTTACAGATCCTAGTATTTCTGCAGGTTAGCAGAAAATGCAAATTATGACATTTCTTGCAGCACTGGACATCCATTTTTGCTGGAAGGTTTGGGGACCACTGGCCTGTGGACTAGAGCACTCACTGTGAAGATCTTTATGTCTTCTGTCACAGCTCTAGATTACCTAAAGATAATCCCTGTCAGCACAACAGAGCGACACTTCTTTGTTTCAATGCAGGACAAATTTTCAACACCGCATCCAATTACTTTCAAGATTTCAGAGAATACTGTAGGCACCAGCATAAAGTTCTATTCATTTTGGTAAAAATAGGAAGGCATACGCTATCCCTGCCATGTTTAGCAGATCGGTCACTTTTATACTATGTACAGTTGTATACTTGGAAGAAAAAACTGGCTGGCAGCACTCTTAAATCACTTTCTATCCTAACACCTAGCACCGCCATCTAAGATCCTTTTGCTGTTGGAAAAAAAATGGGGAAAAAAACCCAAACCCAAACCACTACCAACACTGGCATCACGAATAACATGTATCCCAGGAAGAAGTAATTCTGGAAGGAAAAACCAAGCCCTAATACACACAAAACTCTTCCTGTGGGGAGAGTGTTTATATGGACCCTTGAAGAGAGATGAGAAGAATGCACATAGTGGTGTGCAAAGAAATGAATGCAATAAGCTCTGCCTACTGAAACAACAAACCATGCAACCCTCTCTACAACACATCTGAAAAAGAAAGCTGGAAGAGGATTAGAAGTTATGTGCATTAACATACATGAAGGAGGAAAACCATGACACATATCTCATCCCATGCAATTATTCATCTGGCTGCAGAACACAATTCTGAAAGTTCATATTTGAACAATTTTGGATGTGTATAGGCACATGAAAAGGGAAGCATGGACTCTCTTCCTACACCCTTGTCCCACAGACAGCTACGAAGATTGGTGGCTTCATAAAACCATAAGGGCACAAACAAAGCATTTTTTTCAGACTACTACTGCTTTGGGTAGGCTGGTGAAGAAATACACAGACTCATTCACCTGCATCATTGAGCCACTTTTCCAGAAGCGGCTTTAACTTGCACATGTTCTTAAAGCTGAGGTTCAAGGCTTCAAAGCGAGAGATGGTAGTTTGGCTGAAGTCATTTCCATAGAGTTTGCCCATAGCGAGCCCAACATCACCCTGGACAAAGAAAGAGAAAAAAGGGATTCACTAACATAGGCACTTCCAAAGTAAGGAATCTTGTCACACTCTTGTGTTCTCTCAGTGACTCCACTGGTGCATGGGATTTCAGTTTCACAGAAACTTGCTCAGTGCTACCAAGATTCATACTAAAGCAAATAATCATAAAGAAATGTCAAACCTCAGTCAGTTTAACCATGTAACTCTTTCCAGGAAAATCCCCGATGCTTTGTCTTCTTAGCATTATCACATAGCAGAACATTCCACTGACTATTAACTTGTAATTTTTTTCTTAGACCTTTTAAAATAAGGAAAGGCCAAGCTCTCTTTGGGAGCAGATTTAAGTATCTGCATATTTCACACTGAAGAAGAAAAGTTCAAATAAGCAGAAATGCATTGAATTGATGTTCTCAATTAGTCGAAAACATTCTTGAAAAGATGTCTGTAAACATATATCACATTTAAATAGATGCAAAAATATTCTTATCTGAAGTTTTAGTATCTTCTGAGGTTCAAACTAAACTTCTCCCCATAGATACACATTTCAAAGTGGACATGAAGTTGAAGGATTTAGAATAATGATTAACTGTAATCGTCACTAGCATTACCCATCTGCAAAAAAAAGTATCCAGGAGATTTACAGACAGATGATCATCTCTTTACATCTGCTATTGCTTTTCAAAACACAGTTTTAGCTACCTATCAGACATTCTGCTTATCCTAATATACATATATATAGAGAGAGGTACATATATATACACACATATATATACATCTGTGTAGTTTACACTTGGAAATTCTTGTTTTAAAAAAAAAATCCATTCTTCATTGTGCCCATTAAAAACTCTATAACGTTTTCTTGGCTTGTTTTAAAACTAGAAGGTCTTGCGCTTTGAAAAAAATTTAATTATTTTTGAAGTATGCTATTTGGTCTAAAGTAGTTTTATTTTGGTTTTTATTTTTTAACACAAAAAAGCTTGAAAAGTCAAGAAGAAGAGACTGAAAAGCTTGAGTGTAGTTAGTGAAGTTTAAGTGCCATTAGGTTAGTTAGATTGTGCATAAAGCTTGCTTTCTTTCCTTTAAGGTCAGATCCTCAACCACAGCTTAGTATACTAAGAGCATGCAGAGTGGTCACATACAGTAAGGAAGAAAACAAGCTTTAGTAAGCTTACTAAATTGTGCAGGTTGCATAAAGAAACCAATTTTCTTCCTAGAAGAGGACCCGAGCAATTGTTTTGTATGCCCTTCTGTCAGAGGAAACACACGGGACCTCATATTTACACCTCTACCCATATGCCAGGAGTCTGTGCATTTTACAGCTCGTAAATCATTTCAAGAGAAGGAACATGGATGCTCTACTGGGTTTCTGAAGAAAAGTTGGCTATGTAAACCATTTTAGAGATAAGCTGATTTATGCCTTGGCAGGGA
>NW_008587507.1:11458-32817 GCF_000691845.1 Merops nubicus
GAATTTTGCTCCAGCCCACTACTAAATTTAATTCTGGTATTTATGTTGTTCTTACTAACATCTGCCATCTTATTTAAAAGGGTTAACCATTTCTTTGTCAATAGTTTTCAATGCCAAAAGGTGGCAGCATTTCAGCTGTAGGCAAAGGAATTTCCATATTGGGATGAGGATTCTATATACTGGGATAGACCACTGAAAGGATGGATGGAACAGAGGATAAAGGCGCTGTATACCCTCTGATGTACCCTGTAGGTCAAATGAAGCTCCAGTACTGAACTGAAATAAATTATAAGGTGTATCATTGTGCGTACTGGTCTGTTAAGAAGCTCAGATAGACTAGCAGAAGTAATATCTTTATAGAATAAAAATAACATTGTCTAACAATGTTTGCTCACATAGCTTGAATCTGTACCAACCAATTAATCATATAACTGCAATAATGCTAAGGTGCAGTATGCTCCTTGTGTCTCTTTATGTTGAACCTGGATATATTTTTAAGGAAAACAAACATCAGGATTTAAAATCCATCATCCCACTTTTCAGGGTGGGAGAAGAGACAGAACTCCTGAAATTCAAAACCTGTTACATTGTTCATAAGATAGAATGTAGTAAGTGATTAGTTTGCTATGCAAACTAAATCATACAATTATTTTTGAAAGGCAGGGGTGGCGAGAGTCTGAAAAAGCTTACGGTACCACTGGAAATATATTTCCTTTATCCTTTGAAAGGCAGACGATTTATCCAGCTATAGGAAACCAAAGTAATAGGGATCTTTAATTATCATCCAATTATGCAATTAGGTAAGAGTTTTTATAACTGTCTAACTATACACATACAAATTCAGAGTAGGGTGGGAATGATCAAACGGAATTTTATCACTTTCTCAAGATTCCCATTTTAAGCTCATACGCTTACTGAAATGTAAGTCTCTGCGGTTGCATTCATTTTTCCTCACCATGAAAATTCAGAACAGGGTTAATAAAGAAGGGTTAACTCATACCTTTAAAGTCTATTTGAGCCTTTATAATCATCTCACAGCAGGGCAGATTAAACATAACTAAAGATCTACGTGAACCTTCTCAGCCAGGCTATAGGGAAGCTATTGTATTTTACTCTGTTCTGTTCTGCTCTATTGTAGCATTTGTGCATGTCCATCACTTGTATTTCTGTGCCTCCCTCTAGTGGAAAGAAGAGAGGGAAGGAGACATACGTGCCAGCAAAATGCACTACATTTTACAAAGAACATTCTGTTCTTGAGTTGTAATTAAGATCATTATGAACCCTGATTTTTCAAACATTTAGGACTTTGCCAGAAAAATAAATCCGACTTCAGCACATACTTTCAGTTAGAGTAGATTTAGTTAGTCTGGAAGGGTGAGGGGGGAGAGGACAACAAATCACGTACGTTGGATTGACTGCTCTGAGCTCAGACTTTTAAATATGTACTTTGATTTTTGCATGCTATTTCTTATAGCAAAAACATGTCTCCGCTTACCACAAACTCCTGCCAAAATTTATCGTTTACCTGGACAATAGATATTTTAATTTCGCAGAGGGAAAAAAAATCATTTTGATATTGATAATAAAGGACTCTTGGATCCAAGCAGCATTTCCTTTCAACAGAATAACAGAACACGTAAATGCACTTTGTACTTTTGTTTGTGCTCCTCATTCAACCATTTTCACTATGTTCAAAATTACTTTTCTTCTGCTCTATGGGTAATTTCTGAGCTTTTAAGCAAAACGAAACAAACCACAACTCCAGCTCACGTCTCTGAGGAGAGAACTTCAGAGGTTACAGTCCAGTCCTTTCAGGTTTTGTTTAGGAACCTTTGCAAAAGCATTAGATACAGAAATCATTGATGTTTAATTGGAAAATATGATTTGAGAGATAAAACCCCTTTGACATCCAAAGCATCTCCACAGTTATGATACACTTTTTGAACACACAGAGCAGTTAATTGTGGTGTAAGATTTTTAGAACTTTGTACTTCTGAAGGCAGCTTTAAATTGCTTTGTCCCATTCATTTTACATCCTACAGAATGAACAGTGCACATGCAATGACATCCGTGGCGAGTAAATGCACATGCCTGCTGGGAAAATGGCTATGCTTTAAAACCAAGAGGGAAGTAAGATGGATGCGTAGCTTCTTCCATTATTTCTTAGAAACCACCTACATAAAGGCCAGAGCATGACCCTATTTAAGAAGGTTCTCCAAGGAAAAGGTGGAATTGTAGTCTCCCTCCAGACTTGAAAGATGAGACCTCAGATTCCACACTGGCAGGCACTAAGGTACATAGTCTCACCTGAGTGAATCCAAGTTTGATCCGTCTTTGTTTGAAAGTCTTGGCAAACTGCTCAAGCTCCTCAAGGTCACTGGGCTCCTCCAAGCTGGGAGTGTCGATTCGCTTTGGTGTTGACTGGCTCTGTGGAAGTGGCTGAATGGGGGTCGCTGCTATTGTGCGTGTTGGGGTTGCTGGCTGTTAACACAGAGAGCAAGGAAAACAGAAAAATCAGACTTAAAAGAATAATCAGCAAAAATTAAATTAAAAAAAGGTTTGTGAAGTTTCTGTGAGAAAGATCAGTGATTTTGACATTTCCAGTGATCTAAAAGTTCCTCCAATTTATTTATATTCTTCTCAAGAATGAGCAATCAAAATCCAGAAAACTGCATTAGTGTGACAGCTTTTTAAGGGCTCTGTAAGAACTAATTAAAGAAAAATTAGGAGATGTTCAATGCAGGAGATAACCAAAAGCTTTTGCTTCCTACAGAACCTGCTTAAAAAAAGGCTGAATACTCTTACTTGATATAGTTCTATCATTTATAGACAGCTTGGCATTCATCTCCTTTTAATCACTTAAAAATTGAATTTACTGCTTGGGTGAGGCAGCAGATTGTCATCAGCCTGAAGGATTCAAGTGTCTTATTTAATCTTGGAACAGTGAGCATGCAGAGGTGCAGCAAACATGACAAATTTCTTCTAACACCATGTCCTGTTACTGACTCGACTCCTCCAGCACAAAACAACTAGATCTACCACTAACCCTTCTGCTGATACTTGCACCAGGAAGAATCAATGTCCTGGTGATACAAGAAATTAAGCAAAGGCAGCCTGCAGAAAATATTTCCTTTTAGATCACATTTTTCTTCTATATGAAAGACTAATTTTCCAGTAGGTCCACATGAGGTTCTTGAACACTGGCATACTAGAGCATTTTGCTATGCAGCAATAATAAGAACCTGAAAAAACCTGAGCATCATGGAAAAGATTAACAAGTGAACAAAATATATCTAGATCTGGTTATTACGCAGTTCAGGCTTTATGTGCATCAGGAACATTGGAAACATGCTTTGAGCATTTAACTCCACGTTCTTACGCACCACGGATGAACTGAGATACAATCTGTTCACTCTAGTTGAATTCTGTTCACTTCAGATGAGCCTCTTACGTAAAGATGACTTCATGCTTTTATGTTGTTTGCCCAGTTCCAAAACTACAGACTTTTTCAGGGTAAATAACAGCCTCAAGTCTATGCAACGCTACAATACTATGCAAAGTGTATGCACAGGTCTAGAAACAGCTTTTCTAGAAGAAACGGCCTACACGTTGCTAAGTCTTTATATAGCTCCTTATGTTGTTTTTCTCCTGGGGTAGTGCAGTATTTCACAGTGCACAGCAGATGGTAGAGGGAGATCAGGTTCTATAATTCCATTACTTTAGAAATAATGTGATCATATATGATCTTGCTAGGATTACAGATGTGTATGTCACACTATAAAGGTTTTGGATGTTTTCTAATTTACATTAAACACGGTGGGTAATTACCGCAATGTGTCTTTACTGACTTCATCCCCTTTATGTAGTTTATTTTCTCTTTGTAATTTTGATAGTTGTCTTTAATCCAAGTATAAACTTTAGCAGGGAGTCATGCTACTAACTGAGGCATGAACTACAGAGATGAGACAAACTCCATTTTCCACATGGTGCATGAAAAATACCGTAGATGGTGTAATAGAAAATGCAGTTTTCTAAAACTCTGATAGAGTCGGGCGTCATATTACAGACTAGAAGATTCTTATACGTAACCGAGTTGGCAGCAAGATACTGTATGGTATTACATGGTATTTAAGAAACAGCATGTAACTTACTCATGTAACTAAACTGCACAGCAAAACCCAGAGTGAAGCAGAACTAAATTTGCAGGTGTGTGCAACCTGAAGTTTCTTTCCTTACAATCTTAAAGTTTAATTACAGAGCTTTAATATTTTCACACATATCTAACAATATTTTAACGCCTTTCTAACAATGTCTTCACTTTCACAGAAGGTAATTAATAAGACTGGAAATGACTTTGCAATAATAACAAAACAACAAGATTACAATATATATTACCACTGCAACCTTTAGAAAAAAAGACACTTGTCAGTAATCCTCTTTTTGAGCTTCTTAGGTAGCCTACACCTGGCTCCTCTGAATTTCACAGATTCGTAGACTGTACATGAAAGCCTTACGAAAAATCAAATTACATTCTAGTGCCATTAACTCAAATATCAATCATGGACATTTTGAGCTAAAAATAAAAATTTAGAATGTTTAATGCATGAAAAGAGGCATATTAAGGTGGAAACTACAAAACTGAAGTTACTGATACTTCAGCTCTACAATGAATCTATCCACAAAGACACACTCATAGCTACAATATCTACTCCGGTAACTAATACAAAGGGTCCATTCACTTGCAATAGTTTATGTCCCCTCAGAGCCACTCATGAACGGTAGAAATAAGCCTGACCTGCGAGGCAAGGGTGATGCTTGGCTGAGACTGCAGGAGGTTGGCTTGGCTTTGCTGAGGTAGTTGCGTTAAGAGATTCTGCGCTTGCAGGAGACCTGGAGAGAGAGAAAAAGATGGGTTTGGTTTGTCATTTGAAAAGACTAAAGCGTTAAATGAGGTGAAACAAAGCTCCTGACAAATAAAGTAAGTTAGAAAAATTTGAGATGCAAACTTTCATTTCATCCTTGCACAGATATCCTCAGACTTTGGACTCTTCAGTTCAAAATCCCCTTGCATTTTCCTGAAGTATATGTGGTGACAGAAAGGTAAAAGAGACAATTCTGTACCAGTCTCCTCTGTAGGAGTTTGTAATGATCTAAGTTATCCCTGTTTTGTGTACAGGAGTAATTTATTGCCCCTTTCAGCATGCAGACTTTAGCTAAATCTTTTCCTGCAACTAACAGTTGATCGAGAATGAGCGAACCATATAAAAATAAAAACCTGAACACTAAGTGGATCAAATCCAACAACTGAATACTAATCAAAACTACAAATATGGCTCCTTGATCCCCCTTCTTCCTCTCCATATCAGCCCATGACAACTGCCTAAGAAGGAGGCAGCTTTCTCTGGCAAACTTAAGCAGACCACACCAGGAGAAAAACAAGCCTGGATAATCTCCTCCTGGCTGAAATAAAGAAGGAATCTTTTGGAAAAATAATCAGAATTTAAAGCTTAGGTAAGATACTCAACACTGCTTAAACTGCACAAATAAAATAAACGTCACACTGAATATATGAAAACTCTGCTATTATGAAAAAATTACAACATTAAAGAACAGCTGGACTAATGCAACCAACATGTATAATACGCTGCCATTCTAAAAGTAAATTCTCTAGTTGTATGGCTTATTAAATCTATCACTATATTGAGATATATAGACAGATATATGCTTGTAGCTATACGTTTTAATTGGAAACTGATTTTTTTTTTTTCATTTGTAATACTAAAATGTATATAAATTAAAGGAGTAATAATTTTGACAAAAATACACCTACAGTTAGTTGACTCCCTCAATTGTATTGTGAAAAAAATCACTGTTATTCTTTAGGTAACTCCTGGCTATGACTATCAATTTCCCCTGTAACAGTTTAAGAACCTAATTAAACCTACAATTAGTAGGCGTCTTCAGTATACGAAGTTCCCAAAACCACTGGGGAACAACAGCATGACAACAACAGATGGACACTATGGGCACTCAGAAGACAGAACACCAAGTACCACTAAAGCTCTGTAATTTGAGCTTGACATGGTCTGTTCTGGCTCACCAGCTGGTCGATCAACCAGAGCACACCATTCATGACTAGTTAACTCTTAACAGAATAGATGTAGGAGACACAGGAAATCAGGACTTGATAAATACTGAGTGAGAAACTTGGAAGTTTTATGCGAGGTTAAAGCCATAGAGACATGAGAAGAGGGACTACTGTGGTATGCTGGTTTTCGCTAGGGTAGACTTATTTTTCCTGATAGTAGCAGGCACAGGACTATGTTTTGGATATGTGTTGAAAACAGTGTTGATGCCACAGAGATGTTTTTGCTGTTGCTGAGCAGCACTTACACAGAGTCAAGGCCTTTTCTGCTTCTCCCCCCATGCCATCAATGAGTAAGCTGGGGGTGCACAAGAATCTGGGAGGGGACACAGCCAGGACAGCTGGCCCCAGCTGACCACAGAGATATGACATACCATATGATGCCATGCTCAGCATATAAAGCTGGGGCAAGAAGAAGGAAGGGAGGACATTCAGAGTGATGGTGCTTGTCTTCCCAAGGCCCTGTTACGTGTGACGGAGCCTGGCTTTCCTGGGGATGGCTGAACACCTGCCTGATGATGTGTTTTGGGTTTTTTTTTTGCTTTGCTTCTACACATGGATTTTGCTTTACCTATTAAGCTATTTTT
This sequence comes from Merops nubicus, assembly GCF_000691845.1. NCBI lineage: Eukaryota > Metazoa > Chordata > Aves > Coraciiformes > Meropidae > Merops > Merops nubicus. Next base: position 18,191 of record NW_008587507.1, read on the forward strand.
ATCTTAACCCACAAGGTTTTGCACTTTTACTCTTCCAGTTCTCTTCCTCATCCCACCAGAGGGGAGCAACTGAGTGGCTGGGGTTAAAGCACACCACAGAGGCAGGAAGCATAAAATTTATCCTCAATGACAGACACACAACTACAGAAGAATTGTCTTTTGATAGTGATATTGCTTTTTTTTTTTTTTACAAAGTGTTGAATATGTATTTTAAATATAATCTGTTGCTATCAAAATGCTCAAGACTTAGAGAATATAGCCAGCTGCTTATGCAAGATAATAGCACAACATAGACAACTATGTTAATTTGCTTTCCATCACATATCACCATGTTTCAGCTGCGTTTCTGCAAAGCCACAGCAAGGGAATGGAACAGCATAAGGAACTTCCCTGACAGATACCTACTACAGTTACACAGTGCTATTTACAATGCAAGTATTTGTTCACTTGAAAGATAATGTAGCACTCGAGACTATGGTCCAGTGGTAAAGGAAATGCTGGGATGAAGGTTGGACTTAGTGGTCCTTTCCAACCATAGAGATTCTATGATTTCAGCTGCCCAAATCTAAATATTAATTAGTGAACAATCACCTCAAAGTGAAGATGCTTCGACCTTTAGTCACCTTCCTTTAGTGACAGTGAATTTTAACAGGCAACTTGAAATAGAAAGGGGCAAGCCATCCAATTGACACTATATAACAGCTGCCCAACAACGTAATAAAAAATAGGCAGCTAACAGTGATCACATTCGACATCTAGTCCACTGGTAACACCATCAGTTACAAGTTACTGACTCATCTTATGACTGTAATCAGAGTAATTAGGACTGTCCTTTTTTTTTTTGGGTCCTCAAAGAAATCCCAGAGGACATTTTTCTGGCAATAACACTTCTGCAGAAGAGCACAAGATGACTACACTCTTCATTTTATTCTCACTCATACAATCTGAAGTAATTATCACTGAAGGACAGTATAAAATATTCCGAACATGTTTAATCTACTCAGTTTTACATCATTTAAGAAATACCAATACAAGGCACCACAGGCAGAAATTGGGGAATGAAAAGAACATGTTAGTTTAACCTGCAGCTGGCTGAAAAAATGATCAGGGGATGAAGAAAGCAGCTGAACTGTTTTTACAAAATATGCATCTCTTCCACTGACTTACTGTCTTGCCAGACAGTTGCAGCGCACACACTCTGGACTCTTGTAGGCTTCCATGGGCAGGCACCTGCAGTTTTGTTCTTTTCAGACATGACCAGTACTAAGTCTAAGCTTCACCTTCGTGTGTTTTTTTTTTTTTTTGTGTGCGTGTCATTTCTTTTCCTGAGAAGAAACTACTCATCCCCATTTCAGTCTGAGATAACTTCAGTGACTTAACTTACAGAACACACAGCACGGCCTTTTACATATAGTGCATGTAGTGTAAGTCCAAAGCAGCACCCTCTGAGCAACTCCTGAGATATCAGTGCTTCAAACTTTGCTGTTTCCTTAGGGACTCATATTGGCACCAATATTGTTTAATATCTTTATTATCAATAACGCTGATGAAACAAAAGATAATCTCAGCACATTTGTGTGGAGAACTTAGCCACAGAGTGGCTAGCAACAAAGGGACATGATAAAGTGCAGCTGGTTGAAGTTTAGTAAAGCAAACTCCAAGTCAAGATAACCTGGGGTGCAACTATTGTAGGATAATGAGATGAGTAAAAGGAACTGGAACACTAAGATAAAGAACTGCTAACCGCAAGGCTAAACACAAAAGATAAACATAAGAGGAGTTGACATGTAATCTGTAACCAATGGTGAGCTTCGCTTTTGCAATATGTATGAGCTAATTAAGAACAATATAAAAGATGCCTTCTGATTTTCAATAAACGAGGCTTTCCGATCATTATAGAATGGTGTCTGTCTCCCGCTTATTCTCCGTCACATTTGTGGACAATTCTAAATACAGGGAGAGTGGGCAATAAACCAGAAGTCAGGGTCTAGACATGCTGGATAAATGGAACCTCATGAAGATCAATGCAGAAAAATTCAGCGTCTTGCTTGGGGGCTGGAACAAACCTGTGCAGCAATACAGGGTGGGCATTGGCTGGCTATAAAGCAGTTTTGCAGAAAAAAGACCTGGGGGTCCTGGAACACAGTAAGATGAAAAAGAGCCAGCAGTGTGCCATTACAGTAAAGAGATCCAATCATATACTAGCTGTATTAGCAAGGGTGCAGCCAACAGGTCAAGGGCTGTGATCCTTCCCCTCCATGGGGAACTTACATCTGGAGTGCTGTGTTCAGTCATGGGTTTCCCAGTGCAAGACACAATGAGATCCTGGATTTTGTATACTCAAGGCCCACCAGGGTGGCTAACAGGCTGGAACACTCATAGGAGGAATGAGTAATTAAGCTGGCTCAGCCTTATGAGAAGACTAATGTGAAGAGAGAAATGGACTCTTCTTGAGGGTACACAGTAATGAGATGAAACAGATTTAAGTCAGAACACAGAAAACTACACCTAGATACAAAGAAACAATTTATTATTTTTTATTATCATGAGAGTGGTCAACTATTGGGGCAGGTACTTGAAGAGGCTGCAGAATCTCCATCGCTGAAGATCTTTAAAGTCAGCTTGCCAAGGTGCCGAGAATTCTGCTGCAATTGGACTTGCTTTGAGCAATACTACATGACCTCTAGAGGTCCCTCCCAATCTACATGTTTTCTTGAATCTATAAAAATTAATATTGTACTTCCATGCTTAACTGTAAAGTATTTCTAAACCTTTGTTTTGGTTTCTAAGAGCCCACAGGTGTTATTGCATTAAATATGGCATACAATCATACACATCACCTACATGATGCTCCAAAAGAATTACTGTATGGAGGTGGATAAGGATTTATGCTAAAGTATGATACTTTAGAGGTTTGGAGGTTTTTTAATAGTTAAAGTAAATGCATCTGCTATCATCCAGGACTTTTCCTGTAATGTCTACAAGTAGCATGAATAATGGCTCAAGCCAAAAAAACTCTTCCTGCCAGCCAAGAGTCCCCAGGGACTGATCCGGGGTTCAATTTTTACTGTCTAAAATTAAACAAAAGAGGAAACAAACATTCAAGTGCAGATTTTTTCAGCGTAATTTTAAAAAAGTTGGCCCAGAAGCATAATACATAATTCATCCCTAACTGATCTCCCAAAAGAACAAATTCTTTCATCTAAGAACAATTTGACTGCTTTTTCTCTGCCAAAGCTGTTCATCTTCTCACAGACATATCCTGGAAGCTAGCTTGCACGACAAAGCCATTACATTGTCATAAATGTGATTAACTGGAAACAACTGAAGAGAAGAATATGTCACAGCACATATTACATACAGTGCCATTTGATCAACCTTGTTGATCACTGTTGACGCAGAGAAACTTCTGGGAACTTTGGTGTGCCTCATTTTACCAAATCCAGATCTGCTAAAACTGGGATTCATAGCTGGAGTTATACTGGAATCCAACACTGTAGAGAAAGTACTAACCTATGGATTCCTACAATCCGTTCCACTGAGATGTTAAGCTGCTGCACATTTTGCAGTATCCAGGTACCCTTTAAGATCAATTCAAGAACATGACACAAGTAGCTGAGGTTGGTGGACTATGGTTTTGAAGAGTACTAATTCAGTGACCCATGCAAAGGTGCTGCCACGCTACTGTAAAAATGAACATTTTTACTCGTTTGATGCTGTTCAGATGGTTAGAAGCAAAGGCTTGATTTCAGAGAGGACAGTAAATATTAAGCATTTAATTCATATCTACATAATGGGTATTTGCAACACAGGGGGAAAGTCACCATTTAAATGAACTTCTTCCAAGTTCTTCCTCATTCTACTTCAAGCTCTCCCTTCTTATTTGGGGAATGACTTTGAGTCAGCTACATTTCATTCAACTGCTGTGACAGAAAATATGCTGTTATTAACAGTCTCTTGACAATGATGATATGGTTCCCCTTCTCTGCATATTGAGGGGACCAAAGAATTTTCACCTGGTTCACACAGCATATTATTAACAAAATGAGGAGGATTTAATCTGTAAGGGCAGTGCAAGTGCACAATCTCAGATGAGATGAACACTTGTCTGTTACAAAATTGATGCATCTCTGAACAAACACAGGAAACTTCAGGCATCTTCCTCTGTCCTTGTGCTGACTGAGGGATTTCCACTCTGAGTTATGGTACCAGAAGCCAGCAGGGTAGGTATCAACATATAACATTCATTATCACGTTTTAAAAATGCATTTGGTTTCTTTTTTTAAGGCTACAAGTGAAGTCTCAAAGGCTTAGAACAAGCATGCAAGGAAAGAAAGGATTTGATTTGGCCTGCTATTATCATCCCAGGTATTTTTTACAGTTAAAAAATGAAATAATAAACAAAGTCTTTAATAATAAACAGCAATAGCTTCAGAATAGGTAGGCCTAGTTTCAATGCTTAAAGCTAATTAGAAGCTTGCCTTCCACACTTGCTTTTCTGGATACTCTTTTTTACAGGTACCGTTTCTAAACCTCCCCGACAATGACGCAGCCTTTCTCAAATCACAGCAACTTCTGTTTGCAAGATTAATTTAAATGAAATGTAGTAACATTTCCCCTCTCCATTCAGATTTTTACTGATATGGTTTTTATTTGCAATATCTTCCTAGTAGAAAGGCAAATAGTCATCTGATGAGGGTAAATTTTTAAGCAGCAGTTATAATTGTAGTAAAGGATGTTGAATTGATTACTCTAGAGACAGATCTATTAGATACAAGAACACAGAGAAGAGGTATAAAGACTTTACAAGGTGCTACTTTCCCACCTGTGACTTTAACAATAATACAGTGACAATAATTGCTCCAAATAAATTGTTCTGAGTTTTTATTTCCATTCATTCTTCTGCATATCTGCTGAGGCTTGAAAACATTTCTTCAGTTATGACATTACCTATTACAAGCCATGACAATGAGGAACTTTACAGTGAGTTTCACATAAGCCATTGAATAACCCAAAATCATGTGGAAAAGGAAGATGAATACATCAGACGTGTGGCAGAGGATTTATGGGGAAAATTTCACATCTGCTGCTGTGATCTAAAATATATGTTGAAGAAAGATAGTAGAATAATATCCTGATTTTTGATTAAGATTTTAGGTAATGAAATTTCTAAAACTTTTCAAAGTTGGATCTAAGCCATGATATTCAACCCCTTCCAAGAATCTGAATATGATTACATTACTCTGCTCCCTATCCCTTCTTCAAATAAAGGAAGTTTTTCTCCACCAAATACTTACATGTCTTCTATGATCTTGATTAGAGATACCATGCTTTTCTTATTTCACTCAGAACTATTCTCTTGTATTAAAAAAATATTTCTCATTGACATGACTACATGACATGTACTAAATACATAATGTATGTAGCTTGTAAAGCAACAGATTTCTTCCAGTATAGATAATCTATAGATATGAATTTTCAGTTATTAAATGCATATATATATCTCCATAAAGGTGCACATGGTACCATTAAGGCATCCCAAAAAATCTGAATGTTGTTGGTTTTAAAGAAAGCGCTATGGTAGTTTCTTCAGAATATTTATTATTTTATGAAGTTGACTAATGGAGCAGTAGGAGAACAAGAACATGGAAAAGTCAGTTGCAACAGAAAATAGCAAAATGAAAATACACACTTTCTGAATCTTTCTCATAAATAATAACATCCTGTTTGAGATCTTCTAACAATAATCATGAAATACTGCAAAAAGCCATATCAAAAAGTGAGATAAGGGGTATTATGACATACATGTTGCTTTATCATGGAGTGCTCATGAAGAAAATCAGATCCATTCAAGCATTTCAGTTTGGAATGTTGTCACACACTAATGGCCTATGGTCAGAATACAGAATATAAATCCTCCTACATTTTTGAGCTATTCAGTTGTCCAGGCTGCACATTACCAGTTAAACTTGATGTTTCTACACACACTGCGTCATTGATGACAGCAATATGTAGGTCTTAAATTTCAGTGAAGAAATTATCTTCAGAGATGGCCCTTGGAAAACATACTACGAAAACCTCTTACAGTGAGTTACTCTGCTTCAGAAGATTTCAAAGAAAAAAACCTTTCCTTCCTTTCTAAAATGCAAACAACTAATTTTGAGAGATGAATATAATTTGCTTCTGTAATTTCCCTTTTTGTGAAGTACCTTCAGATGTATTTTAGAAAACCATCAGAAGTTAGCTGAAAAAACGTAGGAAGACATTAATATCAAGGAGTTTCTCAAAAACATGCTTTTCTGCTTGCCATTTCCTTACAATAATTTATTTTTAAAAGTACCTATTCTGACAAATCTTTGAAATAAATTTTGATGAAGTTTGATTTCTTCTAGAAGAATATGTTAAGCTTATAAGTTCTGCTTCATTTTAAGAAACTAGTACATCAGTTAATGCCTCTGTGAATAGCCTCTTAGCCATTTTCAACCAGTGCTGGTATAAAAGCTCCCTTAAACCAAGTCCTATTAAAAGAAAGTTAATTTTGACTAACCCTTTATTCAAATGTGAGAGCATTCAGACAGTGAAAGCGCTTCAGCGTAATGGAAATGCAGCTCTATCCAAGTCATAGTATACCAGAAGGAATGATGCATGAAAAAATTGAAAAGAACAGAAGAAAATGAGGTGCAAAGAGCTGCTTTATAGGACAGCAAGGGTCTGGAGGATTCTTCAAGCATAACAGGATTTGCCTTCTGAGCAAGAATCTTTGGATTACCAGATCTGAACAACTAAGTAGCGTTCACATAGAAGAGAAAGAGGGGAAAAAAGACCAGTGGACTATATCAGCATAAGAGGTCATGGCTAAATGCAGTTTTCTGTGGGCAACAACAAATGGGGTGCAATCAGTACTGTGATGTATTGCAACCTGAACACATTCGTTCTTAAAGCAAAGTTTCTGTATAACATCTTAACTGGTCTGGCACACTGCTACCTACCACTGCCTTGGTTTTCCTTCAGCAGGTAAGCCACACCCAGTATATAGCCAAAATATTATTTCTAAAAGTTATTATACAAAAATCAAGCATTGTAGCTCTTTTCCTAACGTATAATTTTAGTTTCAGTTTATGACAAAATTTACTGTACCCTCTCCAGACTTAATGACTTTTCTAGCCTCTCACAAGGATTCTTGATTTTGTAAGCTTTTTCAGCCTTAGAATTTCTTAGCCCTTTTTAGCATTGACCTAATCCAGACAGCCCACACACTCTCCAGGACTCCACCTCCTAGGATTCTGTCTTTGAGGTCTGGACTTGTGTTCTCCAAGTTATTTTCCCAGTAGGCTTCCTTCTTGAGAGCCTGACCCAGAAATTCAGATTCTTCAGTATTTCCCAACAGGCCTTCTTGTTGTTAATAAATTTTCCTATGACATGATATCTGGATTGATCCTCCTTAAGAAGTGAGCTACTCAAACTTTTACAAGGCTGAGGTCTAACACTCAGAAAGGGACAACCTAAGGTCTCCTAATTGCAATACTGTTATTTCTCCTAACTTCAACAGTTAGTGAAGGTGTATGAACCATGTCAGTTTCACCTTCTCCTCTAAAAAGCTATGTATGATTTTCTTTTCTGGCAAGGAGCACTTACCCTGCTGCCCCTGCGGTGTTTGTGAGATGATGAACTGTGCTGGCTGCAAGTTGGTTGTTGGGTGCACCAACACAAACTGTTGCAGGTTGAGATTCTGCTGCTGAAGCTGCTGCAAGTGCTGCAAATCCTTAAGGAAACAGGAGAAGGGGAAAAAAAAAGGGGGGGGGAAAGAAACAGAAGAAAAAAGAAAAAGGAACAGAAAGAGCTGTGCGTTAGACATTTTAGTCAGCCAATGGAACTAGATTTCCTATCAACCAGTTACATTCTAACATTTAGAGATAAAAATGGATCTCAAAACCAGCAGTTATGCTACTGCGTATCCCTTAGGCTGGCACTTTGAATTTCACTGTCCTTCATGAAAAACTAACAAAAACTGTTTACCAAGTAACCCAGCAAAATACTTCCAGCACTGTTCAGCTTTTAAAAAAGGGAAAAAAAAAACCCAAACCCAATACACTCCCCGTTCCTCAAATGCAGACGTTTTTAAATACATTTTGACTTATCAGTACCTGTATTTCTCAGACCTATTTTTTTGAGGATGGGACTCTGATCCAAAATTAATCATTGACAAATCAAGCATATTTGCTTATAACCATCTGCAATTATCACTCTAATCAGCAACAGGAAAACAAAAAAATTACAGATCCCTAGTTTGCACTTTGGTTGTTCAGGTCATCTTTGGGAAGCAGCTAACTCAAATAGCAAATAAATATATTTGGTCTGAAACAAATTACAATGAACATAACAGACATGGCTATAATTATAGGTTAAAAGGAATAACCAAAACCACTGCACTATTGTAGAACTCTACTTTTATGTATTTGAACCTTTCAGAACTATTAATTTTCTATAATTAAATGACTAGTCTCAATGTAAATGCTAATCTCTGAGAAACTGAGTCATCAAGAAAAATGCTTCAACTTGCTATTTAGCTGGAGAATGAAAACACAGAGAACTGCCTAAAAATATTCCCCCCAAACTAGCAAGGCAACATAACAGAGCTAATCATAGAATCACAGGGGTTGGAAGGGACCTCGAAAGATCATCTAGTCCACCCCCCCTGCCAGAGCAGGATCACCTAGAGTACATCACACAGGAAGGCGTCCAGGCGGGGTTTGCATGAATCCAGTGAAGGAGACTCCACAACCTCTCTGGGCAGCCTGTTCCAGTGCTCTGTCACCCTCACAGTAAAAAAATTTTTCCTGATATTCACCTTGAACCTCCTATGCTCCAATTTGCACCCGTTACCCCTTGTCCTATCACAGGTCATCACTGAAAAAAGCTTAATTCCATCTGCCTGACACTCACCCCTTACATATTTGTAAACATTGATGCGGTCACCCCTCAGTCTCCTTTTCTCCAGCCTAAAGAGACCCAGCTCCCTCAGCCTTTCCTCATAAGGGAGATGCTCCACTCCCTTAATCATCTTTGTAGCCCTACGCTGGACTCTCTCCAGCAGTTCCCTATACACATGTGTAGAATCTTTCCATCTGCCTGAGAAGAAGCCATTTCAAAATATCTGCCAAGCAGGTGGATAAAAGCCTTGAAATATTTCCCACACTTACAACCTCCCATTAAACAAACCAAACCAAAACAACCAAACAAAAAACCTCCCCAAACTCTCTTTCAGGTAAGATACTGTGGTACTGTTTGCGCAGACCCTCTGCTGGGTCTGACTGTGTCAGAAGTCGTTAACAATGCCAGTTTGCTCCTCAACAGTGCTCAGTCTAGATGCTTGAATGGAGCTGCTCGTTTTAACATACTCCCAAACATACTGAGTTGAAGTGAGCCAGACTAACAAAGACCTGCTTCTTAAAGCCACTAAAGTAGCACCCATGCATTTTGATTGATGCAGGTTACTGAGCACTCATACAAGCTGCTCAGCCAGCAGATGTGAAAGGCCATTAATTGCCAGCAGTGGAGATGGTGATGGAAAGTCAAGACAGATTGATAAGGATGTTTTCATTTACACAACACAACTATTTTCATAATATAGTTATCTGCCTATGACCTTACATTATTTTAAAACTGTTAAACTAAGAATTAAAACTTGAATCCATCTCCTTCTGGGGAAGACAGGTAGGGAGTGTCAATGAGTGAAAAGGAATATTAGGGTGGAAAAAAAAGTCCATTGCTTTATGAAACCATAGACAAGCATTATAACAAAAATACTTAACTTGCATTAGAAAGACACCACCCATCGATCACTTAGGCAAATTGGTCATGTTAAGTCAAAAGCATGCAATGCAATAGTATGGTAAACAGACACCAGGTGGATTGACGAAGCAATGCTCTTTAAGAAATGGAAGCTTCAATTTTTTAAGTGAAAAGTAAAATTTTTAAAAGTGGTCCCCAGAGTAACAGAGTGCTTTTAAAGTTGATAGTACTGTTTGCCTTCAGAAAATTTGAGAAGCACCACAACCATTCCTATGAAATCAAGGCAATTGTCCTCTGTAAAGATATGTAACTTCTCCAGTTTTTCCCAGGAACTCCATGTTTCTTCTGACTTTGTATCATAAAATTACATTGGTCAGAACTGAAAAACTAACAGCTCTTATTTCATGTGCCCAACATGACAGGGACATCCACTCATTTATTCTTTGATTTTCAATGCTGTATTTGTTGCCTTTGCAGACTGAGCAGACTCTTCCAGCACAGATGGGCTCATATTGAATTGGACGTGAGGACTTGATGCAGAGGAAGAAACAGAAGTAGCAACAGTAGGGCAAGCTGACTAAGGCTATGAACCTTGTATGGAAGAAAAATAAATGAAGAGAGTCTGAAGGATGAAAACAGAGGTGGATAAGAGAAAAAGCAGAAATCAAGAAGGAAGAGCTGGGATGAAATTTTTGAACTAAAAAATATGGACAGAAAAACAGATAGGTTGAGAACCTCCCTCACCAAAAGTAAATGCATCAAACCCCTCCAGATGACCAAGTAGATCTCAGATGATTTGAAGCAGCACCACAGGAGATAGAGTTGCATACAAGAAAGAATACAATGAAACAGTGGCAGTGTATCTGAAAGATCAAAGGAGAGCTTTTTATTTAAGACTATAGCATTCATAACATAGGGTACCCAGCTAAGACAGGGCAGCTCTTATCATCAGGCTTTTACACTTTAATATGAGAAAACCATTTTTAAATTGAGGCCTCAGGGATAACTGGTATAAGGAATCTTATTCTGTCCATCTCCCTTGGTAAATGGTATCTTGGCTGAGTCTTGTTTAAATACAGAAGTACAATTCCATAACACAGAATGGAAATTATACCTCCAAGGCTAATCACTCTTGAATATCCTTACCAGCCCCTCAAAATTATTTGAAATCCAACTTTATTTCTACCTTAGGAAAGTTTTATTATTTAGTTAATTGTAGCATTACAATAAATCTCCCAATAGCAACCATTCATACCCCCCCAACTGTTTTCCTATACTGATTTCATTCTCTCAATGGCAAAATTCTATATACTAGCACAAGCACATAGGAAGAGATGGAAAGACTTTTGAGGAAACATGCCTGTCTTCTTGGGCTGTCTAACAATTTATAAAGATTTAAAAAAAAAAAAAAAAATCAAACTGCCAAGGCAGGATAATCTCCCAAGTGCTATGTCTTGATGTGAGGAAGTTTTGTTTTGTTTTGTTTTTTTTTTTTTAAATCATCTAATAATGTAAATTCAGTGCCATTATATCTAGTTACAACTTCAGAACAAACTTAAGCATCTCTGTCTTTTTGAGGTTTACATCATCCAATGGTCATCACAGATCCTGAAAACAAGTAAAATTTATAAAGAACTCCAAAACTTGGTACAACTGTTTAGTGACAATTTAGCATCAGCCCAGCAGCAGCACAAACATGTTACCAGACTATTGCAGCAGATACCTTACATTAACTGTACTGCACACTGAAGAAGCCATGCTTGTGCGATTAGTTAATTAAAATAAATATGGTAATCCCCCGGCTGCAGAGACCTGCCAGTTAATCAATTATTCAAAAATCATCAATTAAAACAAACATTCATCTATTTGTGCAATCAGTTATGTTTATAATAGCAATACAAACAAAGCTGAGCAGTGGCTATAAATTGTTGTCAAGATGGGTCAAAAAGCATGGTATTATCCCTCCACAATCCTAGATGGTAGAAGTTTTTCATAGTGTCTCAAATTATATCGAACACCTGTACAAATTATGCTCTGCACTTTCACCATAAGGAACTAACAAGATTCAGCCAAGCTACTTTTATATATTGAAATAATCTAACCTAAAAGAAATTCCTTGTACAGTCAAACATTTAAGTAATTAGGAATGCCAGAAAACAAGTGAAACTTATTTGTTCTCCCTGTGCCGCAGATACACTTTATATGGTTCTATAAATATACAGACTATAGTTCTATAAATTCTATAAAACTACATGATCACATGCTATTTTTCATAGAGCTTTTAGCTCATTCACGCACACAAAACAGACAATGCTCACTTCAGAAGCTCCAATTTGACAGCACATGCCTGATCTTTTCAACTCTTCTCAAGCAATTCTCTGAAGATTTTGTAAGTCCTGAAGAAAAACCCAGGACTAAATTAATAATTGTAAATGTTTCATACATTTCCACAGCTTCCCACTGAAGTGGAAGAGTGGGATTAGCAACATCTCATGTGCAACGATGCTCTCAAAAATATCCACTAATTTGGTAGCATACTTGACAAAAGTAAAGTCAGGAAGTTCAAGGTACAGATTTTATTACTATGAAATTTTAATGTTCTACACTTCAGTAAAGCAGAACTCACTATCTTAAACTGCACACCTGGAAAACAAGAGGCACACCCCCATGGATCAATTACACTCAGGTTAAAAGACTCACATAATATCAAATGGGAACTCTGTGACAGATGCATGGAGAGATGTTAGAAGCTAACCATCAAGTTCCATGACAAGGGCATTTCCAATTCTTTTCTTGAAATCTGTCTGTATGATTGGCTAGAGACAAAGGCTTAACAAAACTGAGAGATGGTCTTGGGAGTTACAAGTTTCCTTGAATGCTACATCTTTGAGTTATTTTCAGATCATGAGAGTGAAGTGGGATTCTTTGCTAAAAGAAGGAATATCTACTGCACATGACTCATCCCAGTGCACTAAGAGGCTCGGCGTGAGGGTGTCTGTGGGCAACATCAGTACTGGCCTTTCAAACGTGGGATAGCATCACCCTGGCCTCTGTAAGGACAGCCGGAGACGTCACAACTTTCAGACCATCAGCACAGAAGTTTGCCACTTCAGCTAATGAAAAATCTGATAGCACAACCGGGCTGTTATTCAGCTAGTGGACTAGCACAATAAAGGTATAGCACATTTCACAAATGGACTTCACAGATAATTGTGACATTTCCATTCTTTTATTTAATCAGCCCTCATCTTCACTTTTTTGACACTTATTCCCAGTTGAACGCAAGTGAAAATAGTCTCAATAGAAAGCATCAGACAACCTTAAAGAACCTGCTCACTGTAAGAAGCAGCAACTTTGAAGATTACATACCCAACATGCACAGCCAGACTAATCGAACTGAAACATTATGTACTGAGAACTTTAGTCTATGGAAAGATGGACCTCAGTGTCAGCAACATAAGCACCTACTAGTAGTACTCAAGATGCCTATGCTCTATACTGTTATTTCTGTCAAGAAGTCTAAGGAGTTTCCACACTACAGATGCCAAGCGTACAGTCAGTGGCACTGCATTGTCCACCCTGAACTAAGCCAGTCCTGGAGGACCCAAGAGGATCATTGCTGCTTCTACAAAGCCCAACTTCTTTGGCAAGCAATTTTTCAGAATTAACAGGCCTTTAGCAGCAGACCATAAAAGTGGACAGATTCTGATACCAGACTCATTCTGGCAAGTTTTTCTCTAGACACACAAGAGTGCCTGTTCTTTGTCACTGAACTGAGCATGAAAAGCACCAAGCCACAATAGCCCACAAACTTGTCAAGTCAAACTGCCTTTCTTCAGCTCTATCATTTTGCTGCTTGGACCTAACAATCATCCTCTGTGATACATAGCTATCCCTTCCCATCCATAAAGGTCTCAACAAGTGTCCTTTCTATGGGCATCTTTCTGTGCCCCTTTTTTTCTCCCTTCTTAAGCTAACTACAAGGAGGAAAATTCATAAAATACAACACCTGATCAGATTCTGGAACAAGTCAGAAGCCCAGTGGAACCAATGAGCAGGTGATACACAATACTTTGCTAAAACTATCAACTTCAACCTCACCACCTATGGATGCATGAGGAAAGACTAACAGTACACTCAAGGACTACTGAAACTCACTGAATAAGGAACAGAATATTTGAGCGATGCAATTAGTCAAACCTCTTTATTTTCCACCCTCTCAAGCCTCAAGGCTCACCTGTGCAATCTGTATTGGCTGAGATAGAGGGATCTGCGTCATCGGTGTTGCAGCAGAGGCCGAGATGGTGGCACCAGCAGCGCTGTGCTGCTGACTGGCTGAATGCTGCACTGCAGCTGCCAGCAACTGTGCCTGCGCCTGTTGTAGCAATAACTGTTGCTGGGCTGGCGTCAACGTGAGCTATAAATAATTAGAAAACACAGCCATTAATAACGGAAAGAGCCACTTCAGCTACAAAGTCATTAGCTAGCTCATTACTCATTATATTAACCAGACATTCCTAGAGCTATCACTACGGTTCAGCCATTAACTAGCCAATGACTCTGGCCTTAAGTAAGGAGAGCTGGCTACTCAACACTGTAGCAACCAACCTACCACAGACCTGACATAAACCAAACTGCATGAACACAAACATTTGCACCTACTGGCAGCTACAGAACCTAACTTTACTCCTAACTTTTCTTCACCACACTACCAAGAGGTTCAGGAAAAAGGTAATAGAGTAGCAAGCAAAACAAAAGAACCAGTATTGCCAAGATTTGAAAGGAAATTTACACCCAACAGAACAGCAAGTGATTAGCCAGATGAATGACAAGCA
>NW_008587507.1:32848-50610 GCF_000691845.1 Merops nubicus
TGGCTATGGCTACTGAACAAACTGATAACCCCCCAGCTGTTTCACATTAGCATGAACCCCTGCCATATTCTACCATTTCCATTATGCCCTAAGATATAAGTAAAGAACATGAGCTCCATTTGTTTCTCTCCAAGTCCCCCATCTGCTTTTTTTTTTTTTTTTTAAATAGAATAGTTGGCAAGTTTACATCCCTTCCCTTTCCCAAACACACATTATCTCTGCAAAACAGGTGGCAGCAGTCTCTGCTTTATATGTAAATGAATCTTGATGCACATATATACTACAATCTATATCTGCATAGGCCTGGAGTTTTGAATGTTTCACTACTGCAAACAATGATAAACTAAACTGAAATCAGTATTTTTTGAGAATAAGAAAAAAAGTAAAATATGCCACGTTTTAATAACATATGAAAACAGTCTCACTTTTAAAACTTTTAAATGTAATTATCAAAAACTGAATAGGATGTTTATTTACACACAAGAAGACTTAACAATTGAACATGAAATTAAGACATTGTATTATTCAAATGTGGAGATGATCTAACCTAATACTTCAAATCATAAATATATTGTTGGAGCAACTGCCCTAAATTCCTTATTAATATGCAAACTCTTAAAACTGCAAAGCTGATTATGTGGAAGCAAACCCTTTAACCAAACCAGCCCTTTCACAAAACTTACTCTTTTTTTAAACAACTGAAAGTATTTACAACAATTCAGAAACACCAGTAATCCTAAAACAGTTATTCCATAATTACTCACTCCCTCGCAATTAGAAACCTCAAAATTGGTAGGTTAAACCAGAAGGGTTGAATAGGCTTAAGGCAAGCACTCATATAGTTATTTGAAAAGAAATGTGTTTGAGAAAAGGAAGAATTTGCCTCAGCACTTCCCATCCTTTTTGTTCTTTACCCAACTATTTGGTAAGATTTAGTCTCATGCTCCCATGCTGCATTTTAATCTTGCAAAAAACTAAAAAATTCCTCTTTATGATATCAGCGATTTTCTTATTTGTACACACACCAGGTTTTAATTTCACTGCAGAGTCAAGATGTACTGAGATTGCGTTTTCTAAATAAACACTCTGCAACAAAAAGCAAAGATTAAAGTCTGCTTTTTCAATAGGAGGGTATTTTCTGTCCCTTATTTCACTCAAGTTTCTTCCTATGTTAAAGGAAATAACAGTAACCTTCACTGATAGCTCTACCAGGGAGTACTGCTCTCACTTGCCAGACAGGAGGATTACTGCAGTATACTTGGGTAAATCTTACCCCAGTGATCTGTCCTCCGGCCAGCATGAGCTGGGTCTGGGGTATGGCCGCCTGCACTGAAGGCTGCTGGGAAGGCTGGCTTGGCTGCTGAGAGTCCCCAGATTCTTCATTAGATTTAGACTAGTCAAGAAAAAACCAAACAACTCTTTATAGTGTAAAACAGATGTTAATGTATAACACTGCTATCTCAACAAGGTACAATAAAAATCTTTCATCAGCATACAAAAAGCCCTTGGGTTTATTTTAAGGGTGCATTTAAGCAATGTCTCTATGTGCCCACCATCTCAGCTCTGACAGCTCAAATATGCTTGTCAGTAATGCAGTTTAAACAAAACAAAAAGACACTGGGGTCTTTTGCAACCCTGACATTATTTTCAAGTCTCATTTCATTTTACACAATGCAACTGAAGCTGATGCTACCTTTCACGATAAAGAGAGAAAAGCTTGCTAAAAATATTCATTGCCTAAAATCCTGAACAATAGAACAAGAGAAAGGAGATCGCGTTTCCATTTTCTCTGTCTGCATCCTGCACCTCATACTGTTGACTTAAACGCAACTGCTTTGAGAAACCCTCACAGGTTTATCTGCCTATGTCAAAATATGTAAGATATATATACAATGTCTTTACATAATCAGTATTTACCATTTATTTAATTCAATGTTACTTTACTTTAAAAGATTTGAGGTTTTTTAGGTTTTATTTGTGCATGGTTTTGGTTTGGTTTTCTTTTTAAACAGAAGAAATCGTGAAGACATGATAGAAGAAATGCAAGTGGATGAAGTCACAGAGAGAGAGTTTTATGATAATTAAAACTGGTTATGCAGAACATTAAAATTCTGCATAGATTTGCATATTTTCCACCACCTGTTTTGGGGACTGCAGAGCAGGCTAATTAACATAAAGGCTCTGATTAATTCTGCCAGTCATTGAGCGATAATTACAGTGCAGGACTGTAAACATTCTGCACTGGAGATACAGCCTGTTTGCCAACATCTCTCTCAGGGATGCAAGTTTACCATGGCAACCAAAGCAATTTTCTGCCTCCTTCCTCTTAGAAAGGAAGGTCACTATACCTCCTCTTCTTTCCAAATTGTTATTATGTATAAGTGGGTCCACATTCTATTGCATTTCATGTAATGCACTACCTATGTTCTTTAATAACAAGCAATACTGAAACCAGTTTTCAATAAAACTGCATCCCTTGCCCCTTAATATAGTACTGAGAGGAAGTGGCACGTTAACTGATACACTGAAGTGTTCAGCATCATAAAGAAGTTTGAAAGCTTTGTTGTCTCACGTACATTATTAAACAACAATTACCCTGACTTATTTTGAAATCACTATGTGTTATTTACACAAGCAATCTACACTAACCCCATTACATAGTTAATGTTACATTATACTCCTGTATGCAACTACCAGAGGACAAATTGCAAAGCAATACTTGCAATGTTTAAAATCAGTGAATAAATGGAGGAACATGAAATACTCCTGAAGTTTTATAGTTTTCATAATTCAACACCTGACTGAAATTTAGTATAAAGTTACAATCACTGCATGTTTTAAACAACTCCAGTTTCTGAATGCTTACAATCCTGAACATAATATAATATCCATGACTTGCAAGACCAGTCAGAATGAAAAAACAGAGTAACAAATCAGGTTAAAAACTATCTCTAATGAGACTGTAATGCTGTTTGAATGAGATGACAAGCAGCAGAAGGAAACTGTCTTTACCTGTACATTTAAGGACTGAGCAGCAGCCTGTAAACTTGTTCCAGCGAGTTGGGCCTACAACACAGTGCAAAAATGGGAATGAAATAATGTAGAATCTACAGAAAACTTTAACAGTGTAAAAAGAACCACCTTCCCACCCACATACCAACAAAAACTCCCCTGAGCACAATGCATGCCTCTCTACCACCTGAAACCTTGAAATAGGGGTTGTGCTCCTGGCTGAAAAAAGTCTGTAAGACTCTTCCACAGTGTTATTTGTCTGCTTCTTCCTGAATGTATTCCTGCCTAGGGATCTAGACATTACATGAAGTTGAGTTGAAACATAGCATTCTTGGGTGGACAGGCTAAGTACTCCTATTCCTGTTAAAAAAGCTCAGGCTTCAGGGGAGGACGGTAGGCTCTGCTCAGCATCATCCTTCTGGTTTTTCAGCATGGGTCTTATCCCAAATATACACACTGCATTCCCCTCTTCATTATACACAGAGGAGCAATCACCTGCACAGCACAAAACCCACAGCATAAACACTTTTTCTCAAATCAACCCATTCAAGTGTTTGCAGCCCTCAGCCACCAAAAAAGAAGATGTCAATCCAGACAACTGGAGACACTTTACAAAGGCTGTATTGATTCAGGTATGTTCAAAACTTGAATTCAGTGTTTGTGATTAACAAGTCCAAAGAAGTACTTATGGGTTAGCAGTGAAGAAAAACTGATGCTTCAGAAAGTGAGAATTTCTTTAAGAGTGCTATTTTATCTCTAAGCAGGATTTTCTCTGCACAACAAACACTAAATTTTTATTTACTGAAGACTGTTTTAATCAGTCTTGCCTTGTTTCTACCACCACTCCTACTATGAACACTATGTAATTAATTACCAACATTTTTCAAAGGTTGGAGTTACAGCTTATAATGAATTTCATCTCTGGCCACGTTTAAAAATCATTGCTCATTTAAAATCCAGGGAACACATAAGGATACAATAAAGCAAAGCAAAATGTAGCACTCTTTTCTCTATAAAAAGGTGCCCCCATGTAATAATACATCACAAAAGAGAATCTACATATATGCAAGCATAAGAAGTTTCAATTTAAGTTGCAGTATATGAAATTAATAACTGAATATTCAAACAGGCAACCCTCAAGAGTCACCTTAGAAATATTTCCTACAACTCTTGAAGGAACTTGACTAAGCATGTTCTACATCTAAGCAAACACTCCCAGAAAAGCTCCTCTTCATCACAAGCAAAATATTGTTTGAGAGAGTTGTTGTAATCTGAGCTTTTAACATGAATTAGCAGCAGAGAATAATCTAAATAACCACCCAAAAAATATACTCATAAATAACACTTTTAAAATTACATAATAATTAAAAAAACACAATGAAGACTACATATGTATCTCACTCAGGTACAGGCACCATATTCCTGAAAATATCTTTGAGCGCAATTTTGACATCTCTTCCACCACAGAACAAGCATGTTCTAATTAGAAATTAAACTGTTCCTGAATGTTGCCTACAACACAATATTTTGTGTTTGTCTGGAGGAAAGCACTCTGTGTTAAGGCTGGAAGACACACCACTAACAGCAGCCACACTAGAAGGGGAGAATTTGACAATAGATTCCCACACACCTACAGGTGCATGAAAGAATACCTGAGATTTTCCTTTTGAACCAGAGTTTCATGAAATGAATCACACTTTGTCAAATATGAAGTTACAAAGATCCCGACAACTGTTTAAATAAATACATTTCCAAAGCAAGATAAAGCACTGTACTAAATACAGTTACTGTCCTGGATCAATCTATATAACATAACAAAGACTAAAACAAACACACAAAATTCTGCCAAACAGCTGTATCTGTCTCCGTGTTAAACACATGCTGACAACCCATGAAAACTAGTCAGCTTCTCTCCACACAAAGGCAGCCTACAACAGCCTATTGATTCAGCAAATTCAAACCCTGGCACTCCCTAGGTCCTATATAACCCAATCTACTAGGAAAATTGTAATTATGTGACAAGGCGTGTGGAATGTTCCACACAATAAAATGGCAGTTCAGAGCTCTTAAAAGAGGGCATAAAAGCTTCAGTACGTCAATTATACCACAATAACTGTGCAACCTCAGACCTCAAACATTCAAGGTCAGCCAATTAGGAACAGTATTTTAAAGTTTAAACTCAGTGCTGAGGAAGGGAAAGAAGTTAGGACATTTGTTTTCATACATCAAGTGCAAACAGAAAAAAAATACAAAAAATGCCCCTTATACTTCTCTTCACCTAGGGATGCCATTTTGCTTTGCAAGTCTGAAGTTCATCTGAAACATCAGAAGTTCAGCTTTGATTCCCTCAACACAGCAGCAGCAGAACCGAGGGACAGTAGTAGAAACCTGAATATCATCTAAAAAACAAGTCCTTGAAATAACTTTAAAAAAAATAATTAAAAACTCACAAACCATATATGCTTAGTAAGTACAATCAATTAATAATTCTACTTAATCTGTAAGAGCTTGAAAGATTGAAGCATAATGTTGACTACCATTCAACACCACTTCTGGTTTCTTAACTACATAGTGGCAGTTTCAGAACCTTGGCAGCTGTTCTGCCAATATAATCCTTAACCAAAAAGATTAGATTTTACCTTGCTTTTCCATTTGGTATCTCCGTGAAGCTTTAAAAAAATACCCAAACAACCAAACCTGAGGCATTCTCAAGTCCCCTAGAAGTGGCTTTCTAGTTCCCCCATATAAATTTCCCCCTACCTTGATATATTCTGCAGTCTAATCAAATGAAGCAAGTGCCACAATAAGAACTTTTTCCCATCCAAGCTACTTGAACAAGTGCTCTACCCATATGTTCCTTTACAAGACTATCCATCATTCACAGAAAGAGACAACACAGAAGATACAAGAGCAGCTGCATTTGTACCTGCCCAAGTCTCCTCTACTTTGAAATGGGTCATCTCTTACCTGATGAAGGTGCCCAAGGAAAGCCTGGGCCTGGGCTGTAGAGATTGCTCCTCCGACAGGCACAGGCTGCTTTTGAAAGTCCAGACCATTTGTTTGCGTGCCTAGAGAAAGAGAGATATTAAGAACTATTAGTTATTACTTTTATTAAATGGAGTAAGAATTAATATTCCTAAGTGCCCTACTATTCTCTCAATAGTATGTAGTAGAAAAATACTCTGAGAGCAACAAGAATTGAAATTTGTTACTGAAAGGAAGGGTGGGGAAGCAGTGGCACTTCCAGACTTGGGTAATACAGCATCTGTCAGATGAAAAAAATGAACATAGTATTTTCTTCAGCTTCTGTCATCTTATCTGTTCTATGTATACTGTTACCCCATCACTCTACCATGGTTTGAGAGTCAAATGTGTGCATGCTGCTAAGGTTAACCTGTGCTTCCATTCTCCTGCACTCTCTCCAGCAGCTGAAGACTATCTTCAAGTTCAGAAATTGGCAAGAATAAGGTTCATATAAAGTCACCTTTTGTTAAAGACAGGTAAAATAATAGTTGATGAAAACAGAAGTATCATATATACATAGCAGTTATGGGGCACATTTTTATTCTCTTCATAACCGATAACTCCATATTTCCATAAATATTTGTGCAGAGCTCTCACATAACTGTCTGGACTTGCTTTTAGTCTCATCCTCTTTCATATAACTGATTGATGACTGTTTTCTGACATTTCTGTTGTCTTCTTCCTAAAAATATTGGAAGACATAAAAACCCCAAAGTATCCCCAAATAAACTGTTTGTGAGAAGACAAAAAAAAAAAATAATCCACAAGAAACTACCACAGAATTCTCTTCTGCCCAGAGGAACTAAAACTACAAACTTTTAAGAATAATTCTGTGGGGAGATGATAAAATCAACATTAAAGATTATCAACAACTGGGTTTGTATGTTGGGTATTAATAACAACAGGTGGCTAACAACAAGAAAGGAGACTTTAAGTGTATCAGGCTGTATGGAATTTCTAGACCAGATGATGTAATTTTTAAAATTGCATGACTGAAATGAAGTAAAACCAGCTTTAGTCTTGCATATTTACTCTTCAAGATTTTGTTCAGTGCCTATGGACAATTTTTCAACTAAATCCTATTTCAAAATTCCTTTCATCATCTACATTTTCCACCGTAAAAATCTGTTATCTACTAAGCAAAAGAGAGTCACAGTTGTTAAACAACAGCTTCCTATTCCTTAGAAATATCTGCAACAGCAAACAGGTGTAAAATTTTATTAGCGATGTAAAATATTTTATATTGTATTTTACTACTGTGACCTACAAACAGCTTATACAGAAAAAATTCCCATGGATGGAGTCAATGTTTAGTTAAACGAACAGTTATTCAGTTCAATTAGTTATTCAATTCAATTCAGTTATTAACAGTATTCAGCTAAATACTATGCAGAGAGTCAAGCTTTTTAGCACTCATATGTAAGGTATGCCTAAGGTGGCCTTTTGACGCATCTTTGGTGGAGGTGCTGTGGGAGATGACTCGATCTACTATCAAATTTTTAATTCTATGCTTTGGGCCAGGGTATACAAACTTGAGAGATATATGTACAACCAAAGATCCACAGACATAGTTGAAAAATATGAATATTCTTAACATCTAAAATTATTTTGGTTAATGAGGCTAAAATTCCAAACCAATGGGAATGGAAGGACTATCACTGATCTGAACTGATCGATTAGTTGCATTAGTTTTTCCAAAGAAAGGTAGAGAAGAAAGAAAGAGCAAGAAAAATCTCATCTATTTTCATTCTTTTGAGTAAACTGCAGAATTCTCTCAATGCAGAAGGCCAAAAGGAATGGAAAGATGATTGGCTAGATACATAAAAATAGTTCCTGACAAACAGCTACTGCAATTCAAAGGGAACAATCTACCACCTCCCCATTTAGGCAGCTGCTTTGAATCAGTTTTCAACCTGTGGTCATGGACCCTCAAGTAAGAAAAAAATTACAGGTAAGAAAACCTACTGAAAGGCATATATTCCTCATTCCAAGTGAAAACTTGCAGAGGTCAAAAAAAATTATCCATTTCTGTGAGGACTAGCTGGAAGTCTCATCTTAAATAAATAGGTAAGGTTGTTCTAGTTAACCATCTTCCAAAAAGAGCCTGAAATCAAGACACCATATTAAAAGAGCACTGCTGTGCATGTGTGGAGAAGAAATGCTCCAGTTAGTACTTCTGCTGACTCTTAGTATGGAAATTTGAAACTAACCATCTAAGGTTGATAAGTAAGTTCCAAGACAGAAGGTTTAAAATCTCCACGGGTCCCAGAAAAAACAGTTTAGACAGGTACGCAGAGAAAACAACATTTTCCTTGAATTCAACCCTAAAGGACTCCAATTGCATCTTGCATCTCCCAAAACCAGAGTAAAAAAAAAAAAAGAGAGACCTGTTCACTCTTAGTTCTACTTTCATCCTAAGCTTTCTTTGGTATATGGCAGTACAGTGTCCCTTCCCTTTCAGATGCAGCCTTCGTTTTGGAAGGAATGCTACCCAGGTTGCTTGCATTTATCACAGGAAGCCTTCATCTTCTGGAGAACAGCAGGGAAAATGAACTTGGGAGTCCAGCATATGAGAGGCCTTGTTCTTAAGGCATTCAAAAGGATGTGACACCAATTCTATGTAATCCAAGAAATCTGATAAGGAGACTAGAAAATGGAGCTGTCAGAAGCAAGTCAGCACATTGTAAGGAATGAACGGACCAAAATGCTACTTCTGCTCATGATAAGATTAAAATGCAAAAACCTATGCTGATTAATAGACATGGCAGATGCAATCACAAGTATTGAGACTTAACAATCCCAAGTATTTATGTATTTTCCATGTCCATCCCAGCTCCCATAACTGCAAGAGCTGACCTAACAGCTCACCAACAAAAAATAACAAGAGTGACAACTCAACTCACACCTCTCTTCTCTTCCTGGTTCCAGCTACATTGTCCCTGTCCTGCCTCTTCTAGTAGTTCATGGACACAGGAGTAAGCCAATTCACCTTTCTGAGTAGAAAACTGTTTATGAGAACTGTTCTCTTTTTCTTTTGGCCATGTTAGTTTTCGGTCAGATAAATTAGATGAATTAACTTACTTTAGGTCTCAGCAAGCACCAGGTAATGCAAAGCAGGGGAGGTCAGAGACGTGGTAGTAGGAAAATGAGCCTCCCCTGCCCCCAGCAAGTTGTTAAGGCTGAATCAAGCAGTAGGATTAAACTTCACCCTTATATATAGCCCAAGTCCAAGGCAACTTCAGCATGTTTAAATTATTGCATAAATTCAGCCACGTGGTTGGTTACTTCAGAGCTGGTTTGGATGAAGACTAATAGTAGGTGCAGTTTTCAGCTATATCAAAATCTTTGAACCATCTCAGTGCCACTCCAGGTAAAGGAACAGAACGCTAAGTACCAGGAATCAATCTTTGGAAATGAAGCAATGCAAACAAGCCAAAAAACTACACTTACAAAGAATATTATTTTGCTGTCATGTCAATGCACGTCATAATACTGCAGTTTCCACAGACATTATAACCTTGGCTTTCATAGTACAGTATTCACACAGCTTTTAAAAAAGAATGTACATTAAACATACAAAACAGGTTGAGTTATTTTGGAAAATCTTATGCTGCAACTTATAAAAATGAAACCAAAAGAGTGATCAGTTTACTGTAAGACACTCTTCTTACTTCTCTCTTATTTTCCAGTGGATACACTAAGTAGACTGTCCACCCACAACTGAAGGCTGGAAAAGATTTGTGTAACTCTGCAACACTGACAACCACTTGATCAATTTATGTTCTTGTGAAAACAGTCATTCAACAACTCTTGTACTCATAAAGACTTCTTTTTGTTGTTGTTTTTATTTTGGCTGAAATATGGCTTCTTCAGATGCTTAAAAGAGGAATCCAGTTAGCAAAAAAAATTAAAATCTGTTTCAGGCATTTTATTGTGACCGGTGTAGTCAGGGGACTTTCCTATGTGTCCTAAATGGTCAGAGTTAGAAATACAAAACTGTAATTTGTTAAATTTCATGAAACTTACCTGTCATCTCGGAGAGCTACTGAAGTCATCTTTACCAACAGCAACAATTTTTTCCCCCCCCGAAAACACTAGCTCTACCAAATGTAAATTTCATGCATACGGTAATTTATCTTAAATTTTCAAGTTGCATCAGCTTACTCCAGTTTCAAACAGGAATGATCCAAACATTCACTGGGGTTTTAAAAGGTAGACTAGTAGTGCTTACACAGCAGACTTAAGCATACAAAAATCACTGGAAAATAGACAGTTACAAAAATTTACAAAAATTCAAAATTGTAGTGTTTCTTAAAAATCGTCTTCACACATTTTGCTTCAGAGCCTATGCTCCCCAGACAATCAATGGTACTTCCAGTTCCTCAGCAGCTGAGCTGAAAGCTGACTTCTTTTCGCTAAGTATACACAGAACCCAGATCCACAATCTAAGTACCCTGATCAGATGCCCAAAATCACATTCCAGGAGTATTCCTTTCAGAGTTTAGCATCTGCCAGTTGCCTAATGAAACTGATGTGTGAGCCCCCAGAGAATACTGCAAATTCCATTTATCACTATCTCCGGTGGTTTACGAGCACTGTATTTAAAAACAAAACAATGGCTGCAGAAAAGGGTCCTCAAAAATTCTAGACTCTTTTAGTTTGCATAATTGAAAAAGTCAGGAAACAAAACTGAAAGAAATGACTGGGAACACTTTAATTACAGAAGCAATGCTTGCAAAAGGTCCAAACACCAGAAAGAGTCAAACTTGTGTAATAACTAACCTTAGTATTAGAGTACAAAAAAAAAATACAGATGACACCCCATTTGTGATGAAAGCACCTCATGCAACTTTACATCCATCCATTTCTTTATACCATGACCACCACCTTCACATCGATGAAGCATTTGTCTAGGAGAGTGGAGCTGGGGTTCTGCTGAATTAGATGCAATATTTCTGTGATAATGGATGACCTCTGAATAAACCAAGTCCTCATCTTTAACAGCTCAGTTGAGGTGAAACCTCTAGTTAGAGCTGCACTGAAGGAAGTGCATTGGGAATGAACTCTTTCTGAAGAAAGAATACGCAGGGGGGAACTGTGGCCATACAGAGCAGGAAGTCTGAATTTTCTCGTAAGTTTACACATACCCTCCAGCTACAAGGGTTCTATAGGGATATTTAAAACCCTAGTTCTCTTCATGTTTTTCTGATTATGAAATATTTACAGCCCTTTTTTTTTTTTTAAAGAGTGCTTTGTATCATCCTAAACCAGTACTAATTCCATATTAAATTTGATACCTCTTGTATTTACAAATAGAACAGGACCTATAAAAAATGAGATGTCAGTAACAAAACAGAAATAAGTCAGCAAAATTCCTTTTGACTGACCCATGCACTGGCAGAAAACCACCAGCCTCTCAAATCACTATTGGGAACGTTCAGTCATTCTTAGCTGCATTAAGCCTTGCACAAAGAATGAGGAGACAGCAGCATAAAATGAAATAATGTCTTAATTTCATCACAATTCCAGAATATAAAATAGAACTCTTATTGTTCACCCATGAGAAGGGAAAATAATTTTCCTCACACAAGGTAACTAGACTTCTCACAAAGCAACAATAACAAGCTTCTACTTGTTAAAATTTTCTCTTCCCAAATGCTATTCTGATCTTAGAAGATTCAGAGTTAGATTAAACTGTTTATTTTCTTTTCAGAACTGTCATTTCTATTGCTTCTCTTAACTCCAGAAAGGAATTAGAGCATGAGATAGCATGATTGAGTTATAGTGGCTTAACAAGCTTCTTCAATGGCTTAGAACTGGCCACATCTCTAAGGATGTACCAAAAGGCACAATAGCCCTGACACAAAGGCTCTTCTTCCTCAGCCAAATTTCAAGGTTCTGTTCTAATACATGAAGAAATTACAGAAAAGCTGGGCAACTTTTTTTTTTTTTAACATTGAGAAACTATGCTTTCACCCTTTGTCTTGTTCTTGTGAACTGTTGTGGGAGCTTGAATGAAGTCCAAAATGCAAACAAGTTGAGCCAGTGGCGCATATCTGCCAGGAAAAATATAAATCCAAAAATAAATTATGAATTTAGAGGTGTCAAAGGTATGCTCTGCCAGGAAAAAACAAGACCACTTACTGAGAGCTAGTGCCATCAGACTTTCCATAATATCAGAAACTTTACAGACATAGGAAGTGAGGAAGGGGAATCTTATCTATAAAGTGTGGTTACTGCTCTGACACAGTATGTGTGAATAATGCCCGGTGTATAGTAGGGGTAATGACAGGACAAAACTGTTTCCAAGTCTCTAAAAACAAGGGGAAGGTGGTGGTGGGTTTTGTTTTGTTTTGTTTTGTTTTTTTAATTCCTGCAAACTGGCAAAGACATTTTGCTTTACTATCCGTTCAATTTCATCAGAAAATACCTGTGCTCCAACTCATAATTTCTTACCTGTGTTCCCATCCCCACTGTCCATTGATGGTTTACTGGTTTCTGACGGATTGTTCATTCTTGAGTCTACATTAAAACAGAAATAAAGATAAACTAATACAGAAAAAAAAAAATCTATTAATATCTTCTTGTCAAATGGAAGTACAGGACATCAGAAATTTTACATGCACTTTACCATAATTCCAACTGTAACACAAAAAGAATGATCAGAAGCAGAACATAAGACTGAATCTTTCAGATAAATATTGCTTCAAAATTTTGCATGTTGTTCTTCCCATACATGAAAACATGGTGTTAAGGGAATAGAAGAGACCGTACTGGAGGGCAAAGATAGGTAAGAACTCAATTTTCACTACCATGAAAGTCTTAGAAGCAAAGAGGAGGAGAAAAAAAAAAAAAAAGCACAAACATTAAGTCTGACCACCACAGCCTAAATTATTCTTACGTTGTTGGTTTTGCTCCCATAAGAGAAACAAAATTCAGTCATCATAATTATAGATATAAATATATTATATAAATATATAATAAATAGATGCCATTTTTCTAATATTGCATTTTGATTTTACAGGAACGTCACTGACATTAAGTTATTTTGTAATCATGCAAAACCATACAAATATAGAACAATTCATCTTCCTTCTCCCTCTGGATGAATCTATGGAAGTCTGGTTTTGGTTTCAAAGCTTGTCAGCTGAACGTAGTACAATACACAGGGCCTCTCTGGATGGCAGACACAGAATATAGTTTCCTTATATAGGAGTCCATACAGATGTACTGTGTACAGCATCAGCTCTCCAGCTTATTACTCCTCATTCATTGCCACTGATCTCAAAGTGCCACATTGTCACAAACCAAAATTACAAAAGGAATCTCAAGATAGACTAGTTCATAAAATAAAGTGTAAGCAAATCCTTAAGCACATTCTTCCATTCCCATAACCAGTTAAGAGCAAGTTCAATGAGCTCAAAATGAACTCTTTAGTCTGGGATATTCTCTTGTTAGGTGCTTAAAAGTTTACCTCTGTCATGTACTTTCATCAAAGCAGTGATTTCCAAACTACCAAGGGGCTGAAGAAGAATACAGTAAGAGCACTAACTGCTCTATCTTTCCCCAAGGTATTTCCAAGAACGTCCAGACACTTCACTGCTTGGTGGTTTATGAGAGCTGGAAAATAGAACCCAGACTTGCTGCATACTATCCCCTGCTCCTGCCCAGAGAGACCAGAGCCATCCTCAGGCGTGAACCAGGGGTGACAGTAGCAGAGGAACACAAGCACAAGCCAGAAGGAAAAAAGCATGTGGACAGGTCCTGAATGAAAACAGAGTCAGGATGATGCCTGGTTAGGAGTGCAGGGTGGGAAGAGCATGGAACTAGTTAGAAATGCAGCATGTGTGAAAGAAAAGATAAGAAACATCAAACATAGAAAAACTCCAATAAGCAGAAACACAATTTAAGACACATCAATATTTTTTAAATTAATTTAATTTTCCATGTGAACAACTTCTCCAGCTGAAGCCAGCAAGGGCTAAAAAACCCAGAGGACTGCAACAAACAGGAATCTCCTCCTGACAATTTAGCTTCTCCAGAGCCTCAACTCTTCTCATAAAGTTCCTATGCTTAATCTTTCAAATGTCAGCCAAGAGATGTGAACTATCAATTTTACTCTTAGTATAAAGGCAGACGTGTTAAATTGCTTTTTGAAAGGGGGAATGAGTGAGGAGAAACTTTCCACTTGAGCACTCCTAGCCCACACTTTAGCAAAAGGCTCCAAGTTTTGCCCCGTTTTTCACAACCTCTGCTTAGCAGATTCAAGCTAGAAGTTTAAAGACAGAGCTCCAGTAAGGTTGCAGATACAGTATCTACTGCTTCCCAGCTCCTTATTTTGTCATTTGCCACATTTGGATAGTATGAGCCACACTCCAGAAAAAGAACGTGGGTTCCACTGACTGCACAGAAATATTTGTTGTTGATGTGCCCCTCTGCTGATAGATCTGTGTGTGAAACAAATACAAAGTAAGTTTCTACCCAGAAGTTGCACATACCTTGAGTTTACTGTTGTGGCAACAACACATTTATTTAAAGTGATGATAAGGTAACATTCATTTGATAAACAGCATTAGTTCATTCCTTCACACAGTTGACTACTGAAGTTAGCTTAGGTTCAGAGAACACTGAATGGGACACTGCACTTTGGACATAAACTCTGAGTCACAGAATCATAGAATGGCTTAGGTTGGAAGGGACCCTAGAGATCATCTAATCCGACCTCCCTGTCATAGGCAGGGACACCTCTCAACTAGAATCCTCAACCAACAGGAAAACGAGCAGGGATTAGAATTCCAGTACATTTGGTTATGGAAACTTGGCTAACTCATGGGGCTGTTGGACATAGGATGTAATTTTTTTAAGCCCAAAGCAGAAGGATAGTCCGAACTCACGATAGTACTGACCACAGAAGCACAGGTTGAGATTATAATTTTGCAGTAACATGGGATTCACTGCCTGAACCACTTCAGAAAGTTCTTCCAAGAAAAACCACAGGGGGCCTCTTGTGCTAGTTTGTTGCAGCAACTTAATAGTATTAGAGCCATCATGCACGATACTAATGGTAGAATAAACGAACCAAAGTTTTAACTGTCCTGTGTGACCAACAAGTTTGCTCAAGACAAAGTTATGACTCTACAGACCTCTTCTCATCAAGCAACCAAGACACGATTTTCTGGCAGGCCGTGCTGCAAAATAAATCCTTTAAAAAAAGGTTTTCAGCGTTTCCTAGTACTAGACATAAAATTTACTCAACTGCCAAAAGCACGTTTAAATGAAGAATGTTTTATTGCAAAGGTTCAACCCTAACAATGACCTCAAACGTTGCTACAGCAAAAAAGCTGCAAGTTGGATAAAGAAACATCTTTCTGGTATAGCTCAGGTTCAAATGAAGGATAGCATCCATTATTTCACTATATCATGTTCCATCTGTGGGCCTTCTGCATATAAAGCACCAAGAACAATGCCGCTATTACCATTACAAATGGTATGGCATACATCTGAAGCACAAAACTGCTACCAGCTAAACAGACACACATCCGCAGGATACTAAACCTATGGACTCATTATGTGTCAAATAAAGAGACTGTTTGGTTTGTACATGCTCTGCTTTAAGGTCAAAAGAATAAACAAATGAAGTGGGCTAAAAAACCCAAACCATAATGCCCTCACCTTCTCTTTTTCCTTTAGATCTCAAACGGTTTTAAATAAAGGCCTTGGGCTAAAACTTCTGCCAACATTACCTCAAAACAAACTTCACAGGAGGAAGGAGCGAAAGCAGCAGGTGCAAGACTGAAAGGAAACTCTGGGGAGTGAATACATTCGGCACTGCTGCACTGCTAGCAGGGCTCAGGGTGTCGCAAAGCAGCGCTGTGCCAGTCTAGCACACACCCACAGTAACCTTTCAAAGGTATTCAGAAGAAGAAACGGACACCGGGTCAACCTGGAGTATTAGTGACTCTATACAGAGAGTAAAGCACAGAAAATCTTAACACAGAATATATCATTTATTATTTACTTTCCCCCACTAAAGTGAAACTCCCTGATACTCCATCAGCACCAGCAAAAATGATTCATTGATGCATACGGAAAAAAAAAAAAGTTCAATGTGAGTGAAAACATGACAAAAATTCTTTATAAATTCATTTTCCAAAAACACTTGCTATTCAGAAACAAATATTCAGATGTCTGCTTTAAAAATTACCATCCAAAAATAGATTCTCTTGCTTTGAGATGAACTTACATAATGGAATCCAAACAATAAGGGAAAAAAAAAAATCTCAACATTGAGCTTTGGGGGAAGAGCCTTATCTATTATAAAATTGGGATCATCCATTATTATAAATAATTTCTAAAAGACATGAAGATGAAATTATGGTGCGCCTGTTCTGCAGTCCTGATGGAATCTCAGTGCAGGAAATATATTATCCCAATAACCTCAGGCACAGCTTGCAACAATATCAATGGCAACCACTGTGCACTCCACCTTATTTTATATTATGCATGAAGAACCCTGTTGTTACACTAAAAATACACAGACATAGCATACATTCAGTTGGGGAAAGGCTCAACACAGCTACTAAATTCTTTGAGACTAGAACTCTCCCTTATTCATTTTGATGATTTAAAATTTGTAACACATGGATATGCAAGTCAAGTCCAGTGTTTGTTAAAACCCAAATGCTTCTCAGGTTGAAATCCTAAAAGCAAAAGGTCTGTATTATTATCATCCAAGCCTAGCAGCAAATCTCACCCTGAGAGGGAAAGAAAGGGGGAAAAAAAAAATCTCAAACAAACCAAACACCAAACCATGTATTTCCCTGGTACTGATCTATCTATCCATCTCCCAGGCAGCTACTTGCTGCCAATTCACTGGTGAGCTTCAGCCCTACAAAGACATTCTCTAGCCTCTGCATATGTGATTAAGTCTCTATGCATAGTCAACCTCACACCCTGTATTTCCATATTAAATGCTCATAAGAAAGAGCCGAGCTGGTACCCACCTAGAACGTAGTCGCTGCAGTCCAGCATTGCTGTGGTATCCTCCACAGGTTCAGATAGTCCAAGGAAGGGGAGAATGACAATTTCTATCAAATCTACACTACTGCCCTCGACCGAACATGAAAGGGAGTGGGGAGGTGAGGGAAGAAATACAACTTCAGTTACACCATAGCAATCTTCAACTGAACAGGGAAACTTCAGTTGCTCTGTGGAGTTTTAGTCTCTCCTACTAGCTGTGTCTGACATTGTCAAGGCGACTGAAGCGTGAAAAGTTCCCTTTTTTGTAATAAAATAGAAACAAAGATTGCAGCTGGCAGTTTCCATAATGAAGCTTAATCAGTATGCTCCTGATTAGGGCCTTATGCAAATCTCCTCTCGTTAGCACAGCAGCCAGCACTTTGAAGTCCATGAACAATTCATTTGCAGAGTACACTGAAAGCGCTCCCTGCATAATTTAAATCATGGTATAAATATTTATCAGCTCATTTGCATATTAATTGGCAGTGCATGAAGGGAAAAATTATCTCCCGAGTGCCAGCATAATAATTAGGGAACAAAATGAATTTTCTTCCAATAGCTTGGCTTCTCAGCCTTAACTCAAGCACAGTACCACAGGGGAGCAGGGAGGGGAAGAGACAGAGTTCTGTTCAAATGCCACTGAAATGACATGTACAAATTAGAAACAACTCTACAGACTTAAGTACCTTTAATCTTATTCCTGTTGG